>NW_010401616.1:3873-11055 GCF_000710305.1 Buceros rhinoceros silvestris
GACTGTTTTCCAGCAAGGAACCTGTGCCTGGCTGTACAGACACGCATGGCTTTCAGTAAGACAGTTCTCTGCTCGTTCACCAACATTGTGTTTGTGTGAGGTGAGCTTGACTGACACAGATCCTGTATTCTTTGCCATGTTGACCATGTCCAAACTAGACCTCAAATCATCTCACTCCTCAATGAGACACGTTCTGTGAACCTCTGTAAAAACCCTGCTCAACAAAGAGGGATTGGAAGCACAGCTTCGTTATGAGTTCATCTACATTTATTCCTGAGGATGTAGCAAATAGCTGTTGTCCATGTTCATGTGCTAAATATTGTTAGTGTCTCTTCCTCTGTGTTACTGTGGTGGTAGGACTGCTAATGCAAACAGTTCTCGAATGGAAACTTGACCTTACATGACTTGCACCTAAGTCCATTCAAATCTCTGTCACAAATGTTTTGATGCAGCCTAGGGCTGGAGATATTTTCCAGTCCTATGAGTCTGTGTTTCATACAAGCTAAAATTATTTCAAATCAGTGATGGAGAGGTATATTTTCTCATCCTGCTAAAAGCTTCAACTTTTGGCAAGTACCTGACCCACAAGTACACACGTGTTGAACATGGTTTGTGTTTAGGATGCCTGAACATCCTTCTGCACAACACATTCCTGCATACCAAGTATGTATAAATTGCCTGACCATGGAGTTTGCAGGTACACTTACACTGGGTTGGTGTTTCAGTTGGGCAAGAACAGCATCTGTCTCAAACAGTCTTGGAAGAAAGCATCTAGCCTGGGAATTAATTAGCTGCAGCTTACCTCGCTTGCTCGCTGGTGCCGGTGAGAAGCAGCAGGCTGTCAGAAGATTAATAAAGCTGGACAGTCTGAATGCAGCCTTGGTCATCTAGGCAATTCCCTACTGCTGGCCATTTCTACATGGAGGGATCTCTGGAGCTGTTTTCAGATTTCAGACACCTTGCTTCTCTGGTTGATGGTTTGCTGACACCACTGCAAAAGGGAAAAGGCACTGTAGTAACACACTGTCTTTGCTAGAGCCAATTAAAAGATTTTAAGAAAGCAGGAAAAGCCTTAATGTGTCATGTCTTTATCCTACCTGTTTGTAAAAGCTCTTTGTGTCTTGAAATAACTTTATACAGATGTTTTGATGCTCTAATAGTTTTTCATTAGCCTTTTTTTTTTCTGAGTAACTGTCCAGTGATGGACTGCAATAGTTACAGAAAAAAGAAAGCATCATGTCTGTTGAGTGAAAAAGAAAATCCATTAGAACATTCCAAAAGTTTATTATTATAATCAATAACAGTTTAATTTTTTCCCCTAAAAATCCAAGATCATTCTGCAGAATGGCCTTTTAAATCTCTTACTTCACTTCAGCAGTGATGAAGCAACATTAACCTTTAGCCTCTTTGTTTATCTGTGCATAAGTTATGGATTTCTTAAGTGAAACAATCCTTTTGTGTAACTCTTAGAAAGGTTACACGAGCAACAGAAGATTTTAGGAGCAAATTCAAGAAACTGTAGAAAATCTTAGACAATCTCTGGAGAGGGCAGTTGCAGGTTAGCAAGGCCTTGATGTAGGGAGATGCTGTTACTTGCCAAAATTGGGAATTCCGCCACAACAGGCTGGCATGTTTTAACCAAGGGGCAGGACCCTGTGCTCCTGTTAATCACCGCTGTGCTGATGGAGCTGTAGCAGTTCACGCTGGTGGAGGTTTCTGGCAATGTTGAACACTATGGTTAGGCATAATACCCATCTGCACAAAGAGTGATTCCTGGCATCTGTGCAGCTCATTTCCCAGGTTAGTGTGTTTCCAGGCATTTGAAAGCTCCTCTCTCTTAATAGCTGCTATCTATCATTGTAAAAATGAGCATAAGGGACGAAGCAGAATGGCCAGTTTTCCTCTAATTCCATTGACCTCACTGGATTTACATTAGAGAAGGCTTCGGAGTAATAAATTTGCATTTTCAGAATTGCAAGGAACGTGCTGTATTTCCTCCCACCTCAACTGCTATTGTTTTCCCGGATGCCAGATCAGCACAATGCAGCCCCATGCAGCTGCAGTGGACCAGCTCCAGTGGCAGGAGCAGGGCGTTATGCTGGCCTTGCTGGCTCTGTGTTGCAGCGGTGATGATGTTTGGACATGGGTGGCTTCTGCTGAAAGCTCACCCCACCCGTTGCTACCTTTGGAAGCACCAGGGAAGAAAGTTTCTGGAGCAGCCTCCTGGAAGATTCAGGAAGGGTAAAATAGCCTAACAGATTGATTAATTTTTAAATGGAACTTAGTATGATTATAAATGTCCTCATGAGCTCTGTGAAAGCAGAGGGCAGGACTCAGGGATGTTCCTGGTAACTTCTAGACCTGGGATTCCACATCTATCTTCAAATTAAAATCAGAATCCCTTAAGTCTGTTTTCTTTCCCATAGCAGGAAGACGGATTGAGCCCAATTTGCAAAACTGCAATAAATGTTATTGTCTTCCTAGGGCATAATAAGATTGGACAAAGGTTTATGAAGGAATGGATGAAACACAGGAATATTTCATTAATTGCCGATGTTATTCAGAGAACAGCTGTAAAGATTAGCAGAGGAAATGTTCAGTTTGTATGAAGAATGGTGAAAGGGTGCTGCCTGCATGTGTGAGTATGGAATGTGGGCACCTTGAGGAAAACAGTTTGGTTAGGGCACTTAATTACTGCTATGTAATTTGACAAAAAAAGATTGAATTAAGTCAACAGAAATCGGATATGTGTATAGGCAGCCTTAAGACACAAGTCACACTTACGGAAACTCTTATTTTTTTTGGAAGCATATCACCCACCTGCCTCTTCCTTATGAAATGAGAGATCTTAAAGATCACTGAAGAGGAGGGTATCAAGAGCAATGCATTTGTTAGCACGTCATAAATTTGCAGGGAGAAAGCGAGGGGTGCAGAAAAAGAATGAACTTGAATTTCACAAGGGCGAGAGGCACCCCCGAACCCCAGCAGTTGCTCGGCTCATGGCAGAGAGCCATCAGCTGGTAGATCCAAAGGCGCAAAGCAGCAACTGACAGTGAAGTTCACAAGTCGCAAACCAGTGATGTAAAGATGTGCTCCACAGGCTGCAAGTTAGACGACCTCCCAGGTTTAACACTTAGTCTTCACAATATGCCTTCTGAAGGGAGTAATTGGCCAAAAGGAAGTGAATTGTAAACTCTATGATGGATGACAATGCTCCTGGGAACTTCTATTTTTTCAGTTAAATTTCTCTGTGTTATTATTTCTCTGTTTATAGCATGGATGAAATATCTGGATGAACTGAAGTCCTCTGTCCATCCTATGAAGGCTGAAGTTAAAGGACATTTCAAATCAAGGGTGCTCATCATGGTAAATGTGAAATCTTCATATGATCTGAAACAAAAGGTGTCCTTTCATGTTTGAGACACTCAGCTTTTTTTAAAAGCATTTAAAATACTTCACATTTGCATCTTTTTTTTTTTTAAGATTTTACTTCTATTTCAAGCACATTAAAATGCTCCCCTCCACTCCTTTTTTGTCAAGACTCTTCACTGAATTCTTCTTGAGTTTATAAATAGTTTCAGTCCCTCTAAACCAAGATTTTTATGACTTTCATATTTCTGTAAAAAAAACACTGCTATTATTAGTCACCTACAGACTTCAAGATATTACCCGAAGTATTGTCAAACAACTTCTGTTCCACACTTACTGGGAGGGCACCTATTAAATGGATGTTTTTTCTTTGACCATTCCCTTCAGTCAGGTTTCTCAACCCGCAGTTGTGCAATCAGCAAAATATTTTGAGGCTGAAAATACCCTTAGAGGAAATTTCCAGCTTGTTCTCACGTGGTTGTGTGATTGCAGCTGCCTTTCTCTTAGCTGAGCACAAACGACCATGTTCAGGTTCACCGAGAATGACACCTGTACAGGGGATAAGTGTGACAAGTAATGAACAAGTGCATTGTGTTGGGCCATATTAAATCAGGAAAAAGTCATGGACCTGGTGCATCGGTATAACCTGGGGAATTTATTGTTTCTGATACAAACTTGATTTTATGGGGAGAGAGCTGTTTGGACAAGAGCTGTGACCCCCATCACTTTCCAGATGTAGCTGTGCATAATGTCTGGCTGCTGCCTCCCCTTAGCTCCACTTTCCTGCTCTTGCAACACCTGAGATATAATTACAACCTATGTCATCTGTACTTCAGTCAGGTTTAGAGAACAATTTTTAGCACATTCAAGATCTAAATAGATGTTCTCCCTTGCAATGGGTGATAGTAGAAAAGGTATCAGAAAACAAACATCTCCCAACAGGCCAGTTAAATAACTTGGTAATCTGGACTTTCTTGCGAGGATAAATATGGGGCTGCAACTCTTCCCTTCCTCGTGAACGCTCTGCTCTGCTGGTAAAAAGAGGTTTCTTCAAGCTTTTTATCTGGTCAAATCACCTGACCTATCATTTTCAGGCATGGAATTTTTCTGCTCACACATGCTGTCAGTTGCTCGGTGGGGTTATTTCTCATGCAAACCAAAATAGTTCCTGGTTTAAAATGTTCCTCAACCTGACTGTTCACATGATAAATGACATAATGGAGTCACATTTGTTAGCACCAGAAGTAAACTCCAAAATAGAACCAGACAATTACTAAACAAACATTCTGTAATTACCTTTTTCTTCCTGACCAGCTGAACAATGACGGAAGCGGCAATGTATGGAACTCGTGATTAGAGCTGGTCATTTAGGCAAGAAGAAATACCAGATTCCAGTGTATTTCATCAATCAAGGTGTGGAGGGAGCTGCACCAATATTGTGGTGGATGTTGATTGTTTCCCAGTGTTGACTCCCACTGACTTCCCTTTTTACGCTTTCAATCTGTCTCCTACATCACTTCATGCAGCCTTCTCTGGCTTATATTTTTTCTATCTTGCACTAATAATTAATTCCATTACTTTTGGCATGCCCTTGACTTTCAGCCGTTGCCAACACCTTGATATACATCTTTGGACATCTTACATTACCCATTACATTGTACACATTGGAATACTACATGGAGGTGTTCACAATTAGGCATGTCCTTGTAAGAACTGCAAGAGCCTTTTACAGACCTTTGTTAGTCCTTCTTTGGAGTTCATTAGTCCATTATCTGACAACATAATAGTCTTATTCTAAGGCACACCATTATTTCAATTACTGAATGATCATAATTAGACTCTCTGCTCATTAGGACTTCATTGCTTAGTTTACAGATGGGAACCTGTATAAATCTTAATGAAAAGAAAAGAAATTGCTTGTTGTTTAAACATGACTTTAACCTGAATACTACACTACAAATTAAGGACAAGCTTAAGTGCTCTTTTACATATAGCGAGGGTAACATCTATTTGATTACTTGCCCAAGCAAAAGAAGTGTTCCAGATGTTCACAACAAAACAGCGCAGCAATGTTGCATCTGCTTGTGAAAGAATTTGTGTGGTTTGGACTCTGGGCTGACACCTCTCCTCTGTATATCTCAGTCCAGCCCACAGGTCGGTGAGGTCCCTTCCACAGGCTGGTAAAGCTGTGTCCTTCCCCGTGGGAGAGGGGCAGAGAATTTGGTTTCTTACTGTGCCGTTCTGGCAAACATTTAGTTTGTTGAATGAAGAGTCAATTTCTTTCAATGTGAAGCACAAATTGTCACTGGAGAATATTCTGAACGAAAGAGCCTGAAGTTTAAGAATTATTTATACAAAGAGTGAGGCACAGCCAACAACTCAACAACTGCAATGCAGGGTGAAGTTTTGTCATTCCTGAAAGTGTCATTCCATTATGACAGATACTATTGTTTTAACTCCTGATGAGCCCTAACAAGGAAGTATTTTGTGGTGCTGTGGAACAAGGTCTTTGGCAAAACCATCACACAAGTCCTTCCTGGGGCTTCTTCTAGTCAGTGAAAAACTAAGCAAGATGGATTGCTAGAGGCTTGTCTGAAGTAACATTATGTGCACCCAGTGTAGCAAAGCTGGTGAATCCTACAGGTGTCCTCCTGTGCCTGCTTGCAGAGGAAGGGAGCTGTTGCAAATCCCCAGGGAGCAGGTCTCCATTTTTCTCTCCAGCTGTAGCCAGGTGTGCTTGTACTTCTAGAAGCAGCTAGGTAAGTCCTTTGCATTTCAGTTACAAATCCAAAGGGCACGTGCTGTTGTTATTACTGGTAGCATCTGTCATCTCTTCCTGAAACAACTCTCCAGGCGTGAAGTACGTAAAATTTGGTGGCACTATGGATAAAATCAACTACTGCTAGTTTCTGTAACAAAATAAGAAACACCCCAGCCTTGCATTCAACACAGGAAAGAAGGTTTAATATGCAAAGCAATAATTCACAAGGCATCTGTTGTTCTCTTTCCATTAACCTTTAAGATTAACCTAGAGAAACATGAAAGATCAGTCCTTTCCTCCTCCCATCCTCATGCTTTTGGCACAGCATCCAGGGTTTTGCTTGGTAAAGCACTACTGGGCAAAGATAGTGCTATCTTATGTTGCCTTGTAATAAGGAGTGGATTAAGGATACAAGCACAGCTACTTCATCACTGTGACCTAATGTCATTCAGTAAATATGAGTGCTTTGAAATACTTTGATTCCAAGAGCAGGGGGAGCAATGATTGATTAAATCTTCAGTGTTTAAGATCAGAAATAAAGTCAAGTGGATGCTGCAAAAAGCCAGGAAAACTGCCTTACTTGAAAGTCACTTCAAGTGCTCAGTCTCATCCTTCCAATGCCGAGGGAAAACATTTAATTTTTTAATAACTTTCTTTTTCTCCAGTCAGTATCATCAAACTCATTCTGCTGGTAGACATTATTCTGGCCTTCTGAAATATTTATGCTCAGCAGATTATTCAATATCAGATCAAATGTTATTGCTCAAGCACTCGTGTCTTGTGGTTTGAAGATGCCATGCACAAGTGGAAGTGCTGGGGCAGAAGTGGAGCTACCTGTGTCCACCATCGCTAGTGGTGAGAGCAGGGAGTGGCAGGAGCAAGCAGAGCTGCTGGCTCATGGCCCACTTGCCCAGTTGTCAGACAGGCAGGTATGCCTGGGAGAACTGGGAAATTTTTGGCTGTGATGATGAATCAGAAAAGTGGAAGCATTGGCCTAAGCCCACTTAAATAAATTTGGGGAGTTTTGGCTTTTTCTGGTGAGTGTCCCCCCA
>NW_010401616.1:11128-20677 GCF_000710305.1 Buceros rhinoceros silvestris
TGAACCACTCCCAGTGTAATACACAGGTTTTTAGAGGCCTTATGCAAGGGTTGAATTGGTCAGGTCTTGAGAACTGTGTTATAAAATTAAAAGTTATTAAATTGCAAATATAAAAATTAATCCACTTTTTATTTCCTTTATGTTTTGAAAATACCACTTTTGTTATTTTTTGAGACAATATTATTGTGTATGGCCCACGTTAATTTGTTGGGGTCTTTTTTTACAAATAACTATTGCCTTGCTAAAATACTCTCTATCTCTGCATACAAATGGTTGTTTGAATGTGTTTTTCTAACTCTCAAGGGAATTAATGAGTCAAGCAGAGCTCTTCAAAATGCATGTGTATATGTGTGTATGTCTGTATATAGATATTATATTGCTTATTTATTATTTATGTTGCAGAATCTTATTCAAAACCTCTCTTTATCTTTTTCTTTGAAAATACTCATCTAGAAAAATTACTGACCTGTCTCTCTGTCCTTTTCAGTAATTGCTCAGGTCCCTTTTTGTGACCCCGCAGTGGGTTTCAGTACAATTCCCCAGCCTTTGCCGTGAATGGACTGGGAGCTGGAGGGCCTGATTCATTCTCATCGTTCCAGTTGCTGGTACATCTGAGACCTGCTGTACAACACCAGTTTCATTCCTTGTGTCTGCTCTAGCCCTCCCCTGTGGTGATGGCAGGGAGCAGAGGCACCAGGAGACACATGGGATGAAGTCCACGGCCCCACGGTGGCAGACCTGCCTGTGCTGCACTGGCACCGTGTTGCCCTGAGGAAAGTCTCCATCGCTCCCCAGTGAGCTGATACCTGGGATCTCAGCATCCTGCTGGCAATACCAGCCTTCTGAGGCAGCAAGTCACAGTGGGCTCTTTTGATTAAAAATAGGTGAAAATTTAATTGAAATGAAGATACAGTTTTGGATGTGCAGAAATTTGATCAAGCACTGAACCTTCCCTTTTTATCCATTTGATGCTCATTATTTGAAAGATGTGCAAAATTTCTGAATTTCTGGAGTTGATGGTGACCCAATACTGTAATAAAGCTCACCCCTCACTGCCCTCTTCTCAAAAGAATTCCTGAAGTTTTATTCATCAATTTACATATCACTAAGTAAACGTGATCCTTCCTGTCACTGGCCTGGTGGAGACTTACTGCATTACTGTGTAAAGCAGAAGGATCACGATATGAAGTGCAATATGGAGACACAGGCAATTTCGGCATCCTTGAGATATCTTTGTCAGGAGCATGGAAAACAGTTTAATTTTAAGCAAAATGGGATTAATTTGCAAGTCCCTTTTATTGAACCTTTTGTGATTTTGCTGTTCTCTCCAACAATTACAAGTGTTGACTCATAAACAATGTTATTACATGTAATAGGGAACATTGCCATGTCTCTGTGTGCAGTGTGGCTGGAGAGGGTCGACTTCAGCTTGATTTTTAAAAATATTTTCCAATTAGATGACCAGGCATTAGTGTTCAAACCTTTTTGGTGGAGGTTTCCAATCATGGCTCCTTAGCAACTGAAGTAATGTTACATTAAATTGATAAATGATGCTCTGAAAAAAAAAGAACTCCA
This sequence comes from Buceros rhinoceros silvestris, assembly GCF_000710305.1. Lineage (NCBI taxonomy): Eukaryota > Metazoa > Chordata > Aves > Bucerotiformes > Bucerotidae > Buceros > Buceros rhinoceros. Next base: position 12,704 of record NW_010401616.1, read on the forward strand.
GCAGAGAGATTGACTTGTGATGCCCTTTTAGGAATGATTTACGGGATGTGATGTGCATTTGCTATCTGCCAAGCGCAATTCTTCATCACCTGAGTACACAAGCTTTGCAAAACTGTTTTCTGGTGAAGTGTAAAGTTAGATCTACTCGCCTTTCCCAGCTGGTGAGGAAAGATTTATCCCTTTGTGAAAGCTCTCCTCTCACCCTGGCTGCAGCCCTGGGGAGTCATGGCCAGCTTGGGAGATGGCAAAGCTGTCGCTTGAGGCACAGGCCAGCGGTCAGGTGCTGGGACATCATCTCTTAATGCCCCCAGCCCTGATGTTATAGACCAACACTCTCCAGCGCCCTTTTCTGCCATGCTGTTCCACTCCTCTTTGCTCAGAAGATACTGAACTTATAAACAAAACAAAACCACAACCTCCACACCCCAAACCCTGTTTTAGCATTCCTCCTCTCTGCATCCCTCCTCAGCTTAATTAAAACCACGTGTTTGAAAACAGCACATGGAAGAGGTTTAAAGCCTATTTATTGTTTGGTGATGAGAGAGGGCCTGCTCCCTCCACTCAGAGGGCCAGGTGGCATGTCCATGCCTCCTACAAGCTGGTTGTCCATGTAGGCTTTCATGTTGGACAATGATGAGACAGACCTGTGAAGGGTGAGGGCAGGAGGAATGAGGTTTGGGGTGGACGTCATGTGCATGGGTGAGATGATGTTGCACCTATCTTTCTGAGCCCAGCTTGGGAGCCCCCTGGAGAAGGGGATCAACACAAAGCTGCAGGAGATTTTTCTGGGCTGAGCTCCCCAACCATTTCCACAGCTTTTCCCCTGGGCTATCCTGACATGTGCCACTGCCCTGCCATGACTTCCGGCTCCTTCACAGTGAAGTCACTAGTAAAAACCTATATGTTTTATACCCTCCAGTTCCCTTTTCCTTTTCACTGGTTGCTTTATATTGCTGGCAGCCCTTCTGACATGTGCTTTATCAGTTTGTGACAGGAAGATGGGTCAACGGGCAAGCCCTGAATAAACAGGGACAAGAGCCCAAAATTAGAAATAGGGATTGCTCTGCTGAGCACAGTTCTGCTGTCCTGGCTCTCACTGCAGCCAGAGGAAAGTAAGAGAGTAATGAGTTTTGTTTCTTCTGCACCTCTGTTAGCGTGAATCTAGTTTATGCACCAAAATGAAAAGACTTTTCAAAAAACACTTCATTGTTCTGCAAATTCTCCTTTTTCATAGTGACATCCAATTTCTTTCTGAATTGTGCATGTCTTTTGATTTCAATAATTTCCAGCAGACTTGTATTTCATGGACATTTATATCCTGGCTGTAAAATCTTTTGATGGGCTCTAAAAAGGTGGATTAAAGGCTTTGACACCCATGAACTACCTGCCAGTTGGCTGCTAGTGCCTTCTAGCTTCATTCCCTTCTGTCATTGCTATCAAGCAAATTCTTTCCCAGAAAATATTTCCAATTTGCCTTAATAGTGGCAGTGATTCTCAATGTATCTTCAATGTATCATCTTTGATAAAGACTGAAATGATCCCAGGCTGGTCTCCATCAAATCAATACATCTACTCCCATGGGATTACACAGTCTTGAGCTATGCCCCAATCCTCTCCCCTGAAGCCAAAGATGTTAGAGATGGAAGCAGCCATCTCCAGGTTAGTTATTCCATCTCCAGGTGAACTAGTCCATCCTTAGGTTAAGTGGGCCACCGGCTTTCCCAGACAACAGAGAGCTGATCTTTACAACACGTTCTCCACTCTCCTTCTTAACAGGTTTTATACCAGCATTTATCCCTGCTTCTTCAAGCCCTATGCTCCACACAGTAACTCATGAGCTAACAAACAGGTCATTTGCTTCCAATAATCACATCTTGCCACTCATGACAGTCCCCTGTCGTCTTTCCCTGCTATGAACAATGACACATTTTCCAATATCTGTGCAGAGTGATAGATGGTCTTGGAGTCTATGCAGCCAAAACCTTTCTGGTTTGAAAACACAGTCTTGCTATGATTATTTGCCCAACAGCATGCCTTGCCTAAAACACTAGACTGTGGGTCACTGAAGAAGTACAGGAAGCCCAGCTGACCCATTGATTCTAGTGGAGTGGATCTGTTTCAGTGTAATGTTCCTACTGCTCTCTTAACTTTCAGGAAATTACATAAAAATATTCCTAGACTTCTTGTGAGCCCCAAGAGAATGGGTGTCTTGTCAAGGAGAAGAGAAAAGATTGTGGTTCCCTCTCACTTTGAATGTCACCACCCGTGAATTCCGTTTGTAATGTTTTGGATATAGCATTGTGTTTCCCTCGCTCCATGCTGTCCTCAGCTCTTCAGGCAGACAGCAGCTCCATCAAAACCGGATGTGATGCTGGAACTTACCTTCCTTCAAGGAAGATGGTTTCCAAGTAAAAGTATACTTGGAATAATTCTAGATTTACTGAATCAAGTCTTTAACTTCAAGAGGTAATGTCTGCTGTATTTTATGTAGAAAACAATTTTCCCTGCCAGATGAAATCTTTGGTCAGAGTGTCTCTTATTTTATATAGCTGCTTGGGCATTTCTCTATCTTGGTATTAATGGTGATGGTATAATTTAGATTCTGTAACAACGTGAGACAGATGGAGTCACAGAGTTATCAGTCTAGCTGTGCACAGGCAGTTTTGCATTAGCCGTATTTAGTGACAAGGACAGGAAGAACTTGATGAAAGGAAGTCCTTCTCCACCTGCCTTGAGAATAAAGGTACAGCTGAGGCAGGACCACCACACATCACCTTTATTGCCAGTGTAGGCAATAACTTCAGGTGGGATGGCAGAAGAACAATGTCTGGACGTGCTGTCACAGCCTGCACAGAGTGGAAGGGAGATTTGCTGCCTTGTGGTGCCCATCTCAGGATTTGAGCTGAATGGCAAACACTTGTGAAGCAGTCCAAGGGGACCTTAGAGGCCACCTGGTAAATCCATACGGGAAGTGCTTTTTTTTGCATCACCTAATATCCTGAAGCCCAGGGCAGCGTGATCATGTGACTGATGGACTGATGTCCATCTGTCTCATTCCTGTGGCTCCACAAACTGCTGACCATTTTTATTCTGATTTGAATCATCTCAGATCAACTTGAACATAATAGTGATTTCCCACAAGTTTAAGAAAAATAGCTGACCAGTAGAAAAGAGAGAAGTGATAATGCTTTCCTGAGGAGAAAACGTCAAATACAAGAACGTTGGAACAATTTGAGTTTGGGGCCATCAGGCTGAGACCTCAAGTGGAAAAGGACCATCTCCCTAATCAGGACCAATTCCTCAGCTTTACCTAGTGCAGCAGAAATGCCAGTCTTCCTGCTGCCTCACTCAAAGCCTGGCCACCCTCTTTTTTCTCACTGTGTTGGCAGGATATTTGCAAGTACATCACCATGTGCCATTTCAAGCTTCATTTGAATAAGTGTCCCATATAATAGACTTTTATAGCTCTCTTTCTGTGAATTCTAAATTAACGCAACTAATTAAAACGATCCAAAGTTTTATGTAAATAACTAATTACCATTTGAGAAGGAATAGTAAATTCACAGATGGTTGTGCTCCGTTCAGGCCCACTCTGCTCCAACAGGCTGCAGCCAGTGCAGTCTTGGGTCTCTGGTGCAACATTCTCCCTGGCAAGAGTGGACTGCCTGGGCTTCACCCCGAGGATGAGCCAGCACCATCTGCTCTATCTGCAGGCAACAGGATCTCTGCATCTTGCGACATTAAGCCCGTTCTTTTTAAGACCTGACACCAGGGCTTGCAAGAGTAAGGAGATCATGGGAGTGTAGATGAGAACCCTGAAGAAGATGAGGTCTGTGCACAGGAGATGACCTGTGTGTTTGAACTTGATTTTCAGTATCTGTACTGATGTTGCTCTGTTGCTTCAAGGATGATCTTCTAGAAAGCCTTCCCTGGGCATCTCTTTAAGTTGCCCAAACTATGATACTTAATACAACCCAGACAAACCTCCACCTTCCCAGTTACAGCTGCAGCACTGCCACTGAGTCCCTGGAAAACTCTGTCCAGTCACTCAAACACTGTGCCCAAGCATCCCAAGAGGCAACGTAAGCCAAGTATTTTCTTCTCTCCTAGGACTGGGGCTACCTGATGTCTGTAGCACACTGGAGAGACTCAGGGAGAGGTGGTGCAGGAATAATACCTTGTAAGAATAGGGAGGTCTTAAAAATAGATCCGTATCTAGTGCTCCTTGCTGTCCAGGTGGAACTAAGAATGTCAGTTCTTTGACATCTAGACTCTCATTTATATCAGGAGTCTTTACATTTATACAGCTCCTAGCACCCTGCACATCTAAGTGCTATTACAGCACCAAAAAAACCAACTGCAAGTGCAAGGAAGAGTCCACAAAAGTAGCCACATAGGGTTTGTTTGCGAGAAGATTATCATCAGAGCAAAGGCAGGAGACATTACTTTACCCTTCTAAATAGTCCTACACAACCACCCTCACCTGTTTTAAGGGCAGCTCTCTGTTTGCACCTTTTGCTTCCAGAGCTGCAAAGGCCTGTGGGAGCTGGGGGATTCCTGCTTCAGGGTAATGTAGAAGAGAGAAGATTATCATCAGAGCAAAGGCAGGAGACATTACTTTACCCTTCTAAATAGTCCTACACAACCACCCTCACCTGTTTTAAGGGCAGCTCTCTGTTTGCACCTTTTGCTTCCAGAGCTGCAAAGGCCTGTGGGAGCTGGGGGATTCCTGCTTCAGGGTAAGTGAGGTTTTCTGGTGAGTTTGAGCCAGATCTCTAGGGAGGGGAGATAAGCCTGGGTGGGTTCATATTGCTAGGAAGATGCTGCTTGGCCAGAGGAAAATTGAGTGACTAGAAGCAGGAGTCAGTAGGTAAATCAAAGGGTGAGTTTTAAGGGAAAGGCTAAAAGAAAGAAGTGTGCAGAGCCTTGAATTGTGTTGAATTTAAAAACAGGAGTATGTTCTTCAGCTGTATTACTGGGGAAGGTATAAAACTGGGAGATTATGTGAAACAGGAAAGCTGTTGGGGGATTTGTGAGTGGAGGGAGAGAAAGGGCTATACCACACGTGCTTCCTGTGTGGTTGTATTTGCAATCCTTGCCTGCTCTGGAAGAATCCCCTATCTCTCTCTGTTTATATGGGTAGCGAACTCCTAGAGATCAAGGAGGAAGATGAAGTGCTCCATCTGATTTTCCAGCCAGCATTTCTCACCCTAGCACCATCCTGGAGAGGAGGTGAGCTGAGCTGGGTGGCTGGAAGGCAGCCTGGCTGTGCTGCGGGGCTTTGGAGGCTGATGTGGAGAGGGAGCAAACCTAGAGGAAGCCTCATCATCTTATCCCTACCGTGATTCCACCTACACTGCTGCAGCATGCTTGGGGACCACAAGGCAGGTGGATACACAGCATCTCACCATAAGCATCAGCTCTGCATGTTCACTGGCACAGCATTTCTTTTTTTTTCTTGTCACAAGAGGAAAGGTAGAGAGCAGCCTGCTGAGGCTGTGTTTCTTGAATCTGTAACTGCTGATACAAGCCTCCCCTAATTCTGGGTGCACAGGATTTGGCTGCAGCCTGTCCTGAGCTGATTCTGCCTGCAAGAAATGAGGGTCTGAAATCACTGCTCTTCCCTGCCTGGAGCCTAGGTGGGCTGGTGGTGCCTGGTAGGGCACAGGCTGCACCTCAGCCCCCAGCAATTCAAAATAAACCCATACAGGTCAACTGGCAAGAATTCAAGCTGCAAGGTAAGGCTGTAATCAATCTTAACTGTGGCAACAGTCAACAGGTATTTGGAAAACCTGAGGAAGCCTTATGCTGAAACGTTAGCGCATGTCTTCACTTAAGGGCACAGCACATAGAGCCTTTGGTGTCTGAGGTCTGGGTGCTACAGAGGGCACCAAGACACATGTTCATGTCCCTGTGCCCAAGTGGCCTCTCTTGCAGAGCGAACCTCTGGACCATGGGGTTTCTTGGAGAAGTAGCGCATGTGCCAGCTGATAATGGCTGGCAGCGTGATGCATTTCAGCATTCATTGCTAAGTGGTTCTGCCTGGAAAATTGACTTGAAAATGTGTTTCAGGATGTGCCAGATATTCTCATGCTAATTTCTCAGCCAAAAATCTCCCATGTGGTGTCCAATGTTATATCAGTAACTCAAAGGCAGGGGAAAATGAATTCTCTATCTGCTTTCAAGCAATTTATTCTCCTTTTGTCTTTTTACATCCAGCAGCTAAGTAAATTACAGGAATTAAAATACAGAAGACATTTAATTTTTAACTGTAATTTCTTAGCTCCTGGCAACAGAGTAACGAAAAATGAGAAATTAAGGAAAAGAATGAAAACCCAAATATAATTTCTAATGATGAAAACACGAATAGAATTTTAACTGATTAAAAGTAAGAGGACCTTTTTGAGCACAACAAAAGAGCAGCAGGCTTCAGGATTCAAGTAGCTGTAATCAGCTTCAGTTTCACATTGAAATACCAAAGGAGAAAATTTCTCTTGGTGATTACTTTGTATTTCTGATATACTTCATCTTTTTTTTTATTTAAGGTGCTTTTAATTTTATCAGCTTTATCTTTAATTCTGCTTTTCTGTTCCTCAAGTCTCAAGGGTTATCCAGCCCTTTAAACTGATTTCTGACACGCTCTGTGGGAGGTACAGTGCCTTTCTGCAGAGCTTGAGATGAAAGGTCTCTTAGACTCTTTTTCCGGGGGAGCTGTGATACACGGAACTTTGGGGCTATGTGGGAAGTCAGTGACAGAGCAGGGAATTATCTCAAGTCCAAATGTCCAAGCCGGAAAGAAAAGAAGCCCAACTATCATTTATTCCTCAAGTGCAGTAGATCTTAAAATGCAAATCTGAACTCCGAATTCTTCTGTAAAACCAAACAACTGCTAGGCTTAGTCCAAATCCTGTTATTTTGGCACCTTTTCTTTAGGTTCCAACTTAAGTTTTCAAAACAAAAGGGGGGAGGGTGTGAGGGGAGGAACCCCTACTTTTCTAAATTCTTTCAGCTTCCCATTGCCCCATGGCAACACAGCTCTCTGTAAAACGGTGTTTTCTGTTTTTAATGGTGGGAACAGTCAATACCAGAGTCATCAGCATACAGAAGACACTTGCTGGAAAGGTGCACTTCTGAAAGTACAATTCTGTGAATCACAGAGCAAAAATGTTCCTGCCTAAATCCTTTTGCATATGCTCAATGTTTCAGTTGTTGCAGTATCTATTTCAGGTGTTTGTTGTAGGGTTGGTATTTAGACAGCACGTTCACACAGTTCACAGCCATTTCTCACAATTCAGTGGTTTTAAAACTCAGTGCACAATTTTAAAGTTTTGATTTCCCATGAATGTGTGATTTAAGGACTCCGTGAACACCTATGTATTGAAGACGGTTGTCTGTAGTTCTCAGCCTGGGATAAGCACAGATATAAAGGAGAAATCCTTTTCACAAATAACTAACCTGAAAGGATATTCCTTTTCCTTTAGCTTTCTGTCAGGCAAAAGACTTCACTGACCCTGTTCTCTGATGGATTTCCTACTGATACACCAAGAGGAACAAAAGGGCTCTCTGGACCATGCAAAGCAGCAGAGGTAACTGCAGTTGACTCAGATCCGAGGGCAACCTGCAAAGCCTTGCTCCTGGGGAGGATGCAGCAGAACAATGTCATCCTTGTTTGCACTCATTTAAATCAGTGCCCAGAATCTTTCCCTCCCCCTGTGCAACACGTCCCACACGCAGGCTCACAAAGGGCAGTATTCTTCAGAGAGCAGCAACTAGTTATAATCCTTTTGAAAAACAACAGGCTGTGCCAACTATACCATGGCTTGTTTTAAAGAGATCATCCCTTCCTTGCTCATGCAAGCCTGGGGCTGTCTTTGTTGGCTTCTGTAAGTGCAGATGGGTTTGAGGGTCTAGGGATCAATGGGGGCAGTTTCCGTGGGGTGGGAAAGGACTGTCCAGGTCCGCAAATCCTGCTGA
>NW_010401616.1:20718-38380 GCF_000710305.1 Buceros rhinoceros silvestris
GGGTGAGAAATGACTGGCCAGGTCCGCAAATCCGTCTGAAGTGGTTATATGCCCTGTGGGAGCTTGATGACTTCCGTCTAGGGAGCTGTTTGGTTTCATGCCTGCACTCCTCCCACTGAGAAGCTGCTGCTGTGCAACCTCACTGCCCTGGATGAGGTGAACCTTCTTTACATTTCCAGCCTCAATTTCTTCATGGCCAGTTTGCTCCCATTTTGTTCTCGGTCTGCACTGGCCATTAGCTTAAATAGCTCTTCCCAGTGCTGTATTTATTCGTATCACTGTGTTTGAAGGGAGCAAAGCAGTTCCTTGCAGCTTTCATTTCACAAGGATGAGACTGAAGCTGCTTTAGCTCTCCTGTTCAGAGAGGCAATATTCTATCCTCAGTTACCCTTCTCTTCAGCTAAACTCAGTTTACCTGCCTGCCATGTCCTCAGGACAGCTGGGAGGGGTGATAGCAGCCTGGCTGAGCCCAGATACTGAGGATACAGGTATAAAAGCAAAGTCTGAGCCAGCCACAGCAGTGAAGTCAAGTAAGGAGGGGAGAGCTCCCAGCAGACTTGGGCTGGAGGAAAAATTGATTGTGGAGGTGTGAAAACACGGTGACATAAAAGTTGACATATGCTTGATTAACTCATCAGTTGACCTTAATATAGAAAGCAGAGCTACCCTGCCTTTCCTTGTCTCCCTTCCACACCACACCTCTGTGTTCTTCATCCTGTCCTATGTCCTCTCCTTTCTTTCTTTCTGGAAAAGTCTTTCAATTCTGAACTGTGTTGGGAAGCTGGTCAGAGCTTAGCAAGGTGACTACTTTCACAAAAGTCATCCCCAGCAGCTACCAAATGCTCTGAAGGCAGCTAAGGAAGAGCTTTAAATGGTTTTAAACTACTAGCTGTGCTTTTGAGCTGCTGGGGGCTTTGTGTGGACTCCTGTTTGCCAGTAAAATCCTTCCCGCACTCACCAGAATCCAGAGGTCCCATCAAACTTTGGCTCAAACCAAAAGCATGTCTGAAAATTATTTTATGACACCAAAGCCAGTAAAGGCCATCATTCCTAGTGGACCCGAGCTTAGTTCCTGAAATACAGACCCCTAATCCAACCTTATCCCTGTTTGACTTGACAAGTTAAATCTGCTGCTTCCAAATTCCCTGTGTTCCAGACTTGCATCCCCTCTCATGAAGCCCGGTAAAAGACAGACCCTAGTGGAGGAGGTTTCTGTGGCAAGTCTATAAGTCACCCTTTGGATGATCCTAGAGCTGAACATCAATTCCCATTGAAAGGACCAGGCACTTTAAGCAAAGAGATAATAGACAATCATAAATTGCTGTATGTTGCAGTAGTCCCTGTTGCTGCTTGGGAGATGCATTTGTCACCTAGCAACGACATAAGGTGATGAGAAAATTACAGATTTTTTAATCTAATGGCCATGAGTTAACATCTATCAGAGAGCAGCCTCCTAAGCCCACTGATGAGATGGTTATAACTGACTGAGGAGGCAAGAGATACCAAACTTTTCATCAGTAAGTGGCTGAGGAAGAAGGAGCAGGGGTTACCTTTCATGCATGTATATACATATATGCGCATATATCTCCTCATGGAGGGAGTGAGAAAAAGCCTAGAAAAATCCCTCAGACTGGAGATAACCCTTGGACACAGAGCTACCCAGAAGATCAGTCTCTCCATATTGCAAAGCCCCGAAGGCAGCAGTGTCACAGCAGGCAGGGAGCGGGCAGAAGGCGTCTCAGTCTGCCGTGGGTTTCAGTGCAGAGTTCCTCTGGGCTTTTGGTGTCAGATCCTGACTGTCTTAGAGCAAGTGCTGGTGCCCTTTATGATATTCACATATTCAAGCTGCTCAGCAAGTCATGGACATGGACAGGGAGTTTTCCTGCAGAAGCTCTTTTCAGCATTGGGATCAAGCCTGAAGCAAAACACAGTGCTGTTTGTGGACCCTCTCTTAGCCATCTCTCTCCTCTTGACATCACTACAGAGACAGGCTACACAAATTGGCACCACCACTTGAAACATCTGTATGGGACCAACTAGCAGAAAACTTCAAAGTTTGCCTTGAGGCCAGGAAGCTGAATAGTGGCAGAATTCAATTCTTCCCCTTTTCTTCTAGAAATAGACCCACAACATGCTCTATGTGTTATTTTTCAGTAGCAGGAGCTCATTGTTGTACTTGCTGCCTGAAATACTGGGGATGATCCATTCAGAAACTCTAAATAGGAATATCCTGTGTGCTAGCACTAGAGAAGTAAATGTGAGAGGAAGAAATCTGAAATTAGTTCACTGATGGATGATCTCTTTGAAGCCTGAAATTGTAGGAGTCACAAGGTTCCCAGCAAGACTGTGCACATTTTTATACTGCAGGAGCTTTTTCTTCTAAGAAAACAGCTAAGAAATTGGTTTGGCAGTTTTCTGTTGAACAAAATTGAAAAGGATTGGTCTGAATGAGGACACCAACCACGTTCAGACCATTTATATTGTGTAGCACATGCACTTATACCACTATGAGAGGTGCTTTCTCAGGGGCATCGTCTCAGAGGCTTGCTTTTAATTAATTGTGAGCTAAAAGTAAACATTTGAGAACATGAAGGTTTGGACTGGCTTTATGCAAAAATTTAACATTAAATAACAAAGCTGGGTTGAGTATGTACATCAGGGCTGGTTAGACTTCTTGATCTTTTAGTTAAAGCAAAGCCACAGAGGTATATCTCAAGAGCAGCTTAGCTTTGTCAATCATTGCCGAAGTAATGGCATCACAACATAATGCTTAACTTGTGGAGTGATGGCTAAACATATTCACAGCAACACCCTTTGTGTTAAAACTGGAAGAACCGTAGTTAATGGTGCATTTCAGCCACAGGCTGTAAACTTTAGTGACAACCTATTACTGACTGCCGAACAAACCGGGATGGTCTGTTCTGTGGTGATCAGAGTTATAGTGCAAGCTGTTTCCACCCCTGCGTGGCGACGTCATCTGGCCGTATGCATTAGGATCAAATCAATCCTCATATTGTGCAATGACATTTTGCACAACAAAATGGGAACCCCTGGGGACGTGTAGTTTTTTGGATGCATTTTCCTAGCAAACCAACCCCTGGCAGCTGTGTAACAGCAGTAGAGGTGCTGGTGGTGGTTGTCTCAAGCTGGGAAAGGTTTTCTTCATCCTCGGTGTGTGTGTTTGGGGTGGTAGGTACAGTGGTTGGAGGTTACAGGCATGGTTGGAGGTAGCTCTGCTTTTTCTGTAACGTCAGAATTGCAGCTGATGGCAACATGTAATGAAAGCTCAGCCTCACAATATGTTCTCCAGTGGTTCTTTATTTGTAGCAGGACCTATTAAATACAGCTGTGGGTTAATATGGAACCAAGCTTCAGCAACAGGAATTTGTGAACAGCTATGAAAGTACCGAAACAACTGCAAGGTGCTGACCTTAAACTAGTGTTCCTTTAACTTCCAGCAGCCGTTTGAGTGTGCCCATGCAAACCCAAATTCATTCCCTGGCTAGCGGTAATTTCTGAGGCGCGGGAAGCCATTGGGTAACGTGTTCTCTGGCTGAAGGCACAATGCGCAGAGAGGTTTCAAAAGCTCCAATTTTCAGAGGCTAAAACACTGCAGCAAACAAAGCTCTTTCCCACGTTTCTCCTGCTACTGATGTGGAGACCGGGAGCTTTGTATTTTGCTTCATGGATCACAGGAACTGTAGTTCTGTGTTTAACCTTCTTCCAGGTAATCAAACCCTTCACTTGGACTAGACTGATTTTAGGCATTTTGTGGGGGGATTATTTCAGCTTTTATAGAATTTAATCATCAGCCCTTTTTATTTTGGGTGGAAGGTTTTTTTTGTTTTTTGTTTAGTTGGTTGGGTTTTTTTGAGGACCTGATGAATTTGGGAAGGACTTAATGCTACAACAATTCCAATTAATGCAGGGAAAACATGACTGCCTTAATCTTTTATTCTGTCTGTGAATATTGCAATGGAAGAGCATGGGTCTTCAGCAGCATGGGGGTAGGTGTTTGGCTGTGTTGATAGATTACTGCCTCAGAGCAAGTGCACTGCCGCAGTTTAACTACGCTAAGGTAGTTTGAAGGATGATAAAAGAGAGTCTAGAGGTTGTCATTCGGCCATGAAGAATACTCAGGGTACACATAATCACAGCAACTGGCTGTCTGTTTTTGACCTGTTATTCTAATAATCAGTCGAAGTGAAAAAAAAAATTAAAGTATTCTGCACAAGAGTGCATGTGTGACATGGTAAATTAGCTCAGTTTTAAAAGGACAAGTCTGGAAGAGTTGAAGCTTCTGTCTTGTTCCCTATTTCTCATTTGGGTTTCAACTGCTTGTGAAATTTCATAGTTAATGTTTTATGTGAAAGACTTATTATACCTAAAGACCTCGGTTGAACCTAGGGACCAAAAGGCAGTATGTGCACAGGATCAGACACGTTATAGAGATTTGTGAAGTGATTTCTTGCTGTTTACAGTGGCACAAACTTTGCACAACAAAATCCTTACAAAGAAGTCCTGTTAATTAGAGAATTAAAATAAAATGTCTCAATTACACTTACTTGATATGATTTCTAATACAGAACAGAGCTTTCCAATTTGGCTCAAAGAAAGTCAGAAATCTTTACGTGTCTTGGATATATTCAGATATATTCAGAAGGAAATCCAAATTAAAGTAATGATTTACAAATTACATTCTAACAGATGTCTCCAAGAAGTAAATCTGAATTCTTCCATCTTACTCATTCTGCTTCCCAGTGTTGCTAGAATTCTATGCCTGAAGTTTTTTGTAGCAAGTTTGGCAACTGTTATAACACACCTAACAGGAGTTGGCCAAAAATTGTATTTAATTTGATTCAATCATACTGATGAATGACTCCAGTTACTTTTTGCCCAGATAATCTGAAACTGAGGCTAAGATCAACAAGACTTGCAAAATAAACTTGCTTGAGCAGAGAGTAGAAAATATACCTGAAAAACAAGTTTCAGGTTCACATACTTGCAATACCTGAAACCTGACTCTGGGAATGATGCACCTCTACTATCTGAAAACAGGAGAATGTTGGGTAGAGCACACGTCTGGTCAAAACAGCTCAAATTTACACCTACATTCACAATTAGCTACTGGAAAATGAGCTACAGACCAGGAATTTGGTCATGGGTTGTTTCTGAATAGCAAAGCCCAGTCCTGTAAACTGGTAAACCAGGTCTCTGAAACTGCTTGTGTCTCTCTGGTCTTGTCCTTCCCTCTTCCACATCAAAAGAAGTGCTTTCCCCTTGGCTTAGCTTTCATCTGCAAACTATTGAATTTATTGAGCTCTCAGCAAGGTTATCCACTGGCTTCAAGAGGGGCTAGCTCAGACCAGAGACGTGCAGAGGTGAGAGCTCAGTCCTCCGGTCTCTAGGCAGAGGTCTGGTTTTCCTCCCTGCAGAAGCCAGCACCTGTATGCCTTTTCCTCTCCAACTTCACACTCTAAGATCAGGAATTATACTGGTAAATTACAAAAAACCCAACACGTATCTGCCCTCTCTGATTTACATGTGTGTTTTCAGTCAGCAGACTCTGAGTCGGACTGTGAGCTTGGCGAGAGGTGAGTATGACTCTCCGTTTTCTCACCCACGACTGCTCCCACCCTGGGCTCTGTCAGGGATGCTGTGCTCCTGCCCAGCACACTGGCATGGCAGAGGAACGAGGACTCCCAGGAAAGACCCATTTTTCTTCCAAAAGAGGAAAGGGAGGCTGGCAACCCTTTAGGTTTTCAGCCAAAACAGTGGTGCTGGGTCCCATCAGTTCCACACTGCTTCGTACATCATCTGCATCTGCTCCCAGCTACACAGAGAAACTTTTCTAGAGTTCACTTGATGAAGGAAAAGTTCTCAATTCTCTGTTTACCAATGATGCTTTTCTTTGTATGGGTAGACATTCATTGGAGCCGGTACAGTCCTCTTAAGCTGAACTGAAAGTTCCTTTTATTTTTCCCTTGTCAGGTGCTTTGGGAAGAGTGATGAAAACTTGAGCAGCTGGTATGTGTGGTAAGTTTCAGAATCGTTTTAGAGGGAAAAATTGGCAAATAATATTCTTTGATGGGTATATAAGAGAAAAGCATTAAGAGAGACTGATAGCTAGAGAGCATTGCTCCTGGGCTGTCCCTGTGTTCTGTCTTTACTGACTAATGGGAATCATTTATCCACATCTTCCTCACTGTACACTGACAATTGAGCTGGGCAAAACCAATGAATTATTTCAATCAAAAATGTTTGAATACGGTGCTGAGCACTCAGCCCTGAGACATTGGTTTCCGCAGACTTTGATCATGTCCAGTACGCTGATGGCACAACCACAACTTTCAACAGCTATTTGCAAAAGATGTTAATGAATATGTTAATTTGAAGACACGCAGCCATCTGTCAGTGCTGCCTGCAGATGGTTGTGGTACTGTTCCTACCCTGCTGCCTCTGCCTCAGGATCCTGATGTTGGTTTTCCTGGCCTTGCTCCTGTCTTGTGGGATCTGCTGCTGCCTGCAGTGCTGGCTGAAACGGCGGAGCTGCCTCCCCCACCGACGCACCCTGGCTGTCTTTGCACTCAGCAGTTCCGATGCCTTTTGTGGTTAGTCCTCTCCCTACCTGCTGCAAGGTCCCTCTGGCCTCACTGGGATCCCTGTGGCTCAGGCCTCAGTAAGAGGCAGCCAGGCTTGAGTGAGAACCAGGCTGCAGCTGGGTACTATGTTTCTGGTAACAGTGGGGTGCCCAGCTCAGACATCTTGAGGGGCATGTGCAGACCATGGACTCAAGAGCTTAAGCGAGGCACATCCACCTTTCCCCAGCCACACCTTCGGCTGAACTCAGTGCTGTGTCTGTGTGTCCCACAGGTGCCTAGGCAGGGCTTGACCTACCGCACCACAGCAGGTGTGTGGGACCTTCACCTTTGTGACAGGGCACTCAGCAGCTTGACATACACAGCCACAGGCACTGCCTGCAGTCAGGCAGCCTTTTCCAACATGTGATATGCTTTTCTCACTCAGGCAAGGCTGCACCAGTCTACTTGAGCCGCCCCAGCAGGCTGATACACTCTGGGATCTGTCAAAAAGATGTCTTGCAGGGTGTTGATCATCATGGTAGCCACCCTCAGCATTCCCCCAGGAGCACCCAGACTTTTGAGGAATAGACTATAATGACTATGTGTAGCACCCAGCACTGACCTGGAATATTGCCATCGGCATCGGCAGGCTGGGCCGGACAGCAGTGCTTCCTAGAAGAATAAAGCTAATTCTGTCATTAGACTAAGCCCTTCCCAGAGGAGAAGGGCTCCTCTGCTTTCTGGGTGGTCATGAACAATGTCTCCATAGGCAGGACCCACCCCATACCCACCCCAAATTCCTCTGTTCTCACTTCTTGTATGTGGAGTTTGTGTTGAGAGGCTTCGTGGTGTCGTGCTTCACATATTACATCCATGCCCTTCTTGTTTCCCAGTGATTTGGCAGCAACTCACAGGCTCACCCCTCTCACCACCACACTCGCTCTTCACACCTGTGTGCTGTACAGTTATGGCTTTGCTTTTTTCCAGCAAGTGAAACACCTCAGTGCCCATTCTCTGGATCTCCGAGCCCCCAAATGACTGCAGAGATGTCCTCTTCTCCTGCCCCACGGTTCAGCCTTGGGGGAACTGAGTTGCCTCCATCCTATGAGGATGTTATGAAGGAAAACAAGCTCTAGATGCCATGTGTTGGCTTTCTGCAGTTCCACTTGGTTCATCAGAGACATTCCATTACGCTACAGCACTGTGAGATCAAATCAGCCCTTTTCACAGGTTGGCCGAGAGACTGAAAAGCAGCACATATTTCATCTGAACCTAAAAGAGGAGACGAAATGCAACAGAATAAATGCCAAAAGCATGTGTTTAATCTGTCACAGGAGCTCAGCTTGATGTTTTGACAGGGCTCTGGATTTCAAAAAGCACCCTCAAAGGTCTGTCTGTATTCAGGGTTTCTGGCTCAGCCTCCAGATTTATCTCTATAAGGCTGCTCAAGCTGATGCAACACCGTGCGTTTTAGAACTGAATGTTGATAAATGACTTGATGGTTTCTTCTCAAACTTGGGCTGCCTCCTTCACTCGGCACAGTGCCAACAAACACCCTCTGGCAAAGTCATGTTGTTCTAATACATTGTAATGCAATCATGCCACTCTGCGATGAAGGATCGTTTGCCACATTTAAAATATTTAGCACAGCATATCAGATTTGTCTAGTGCAAAAGGCAGCAAATTTATGGCCAGGAAGGGAAAGTAAGAGATGGGGATTAGAGGGGGAGTAGCAGCAGCAGGAGCTGGTTACTGAGCACAAAAAAAAAGAAAAAAAAAAAGGGAGGGGAGTTTGATGATTTGCTCATTTGAGCTGTGCTTAATTTCATGATGACTGTCCTCAACTACTCTTGCCCTAGCAATGCACACCTAAGGGATTTGAATGGCATAGGACACACATGGCAGTTCCCCACAGACATGAATTATGGGGTTATGTATTTGGTGCTTAGCTACAGAATTTTATTAGGATGCCATTATGTTTGAGGTGACCACTGCAGACAGAAAGAGACTTCAAGAAGACTGCCTTATAGCCAGGCAGGATCAGCTCTACCTAAGACATTTCTAGGAGGTATTGGCCTGCCTGGTTCTCAAATTACAGAGAAAAGATGCTGAATTTCCCCTTTAGCTGGATTCCAGATGAAAGCAAAGATTTCTTTTGTTTGTCTTGGGCAGGTCACTGAAGGCTGGGTTCAGCCTGCCTTGGCCTCTCTACTGCTGCTCTCAGTGGCGAGGGCTGGGGCTGCAGTCAGACCCCCCTTGGTGCAGAAGGTAAATCTCGCGCGTAGTACTATGCATTGTGTGCTCAGGGAGCCATGAGCTCACAGTCAAAGTGGGAGCTGGATCCATCCTTCGTACCCCCAAAGATTAATGCAAGCCCACAGCCTGCCTCATGGAGCAGCTCCCCACCTGTACAGTAGGATTAGTACCAGTTCGCCTGCTCAGGAAGGAAAGTGGGAAGATAAATCCACTAAAGGTTATGAAGTGCTTACATATTCTCATAATGAGGCTATATAAGTACCTTTGCTAGATAAAGAATTATAGCATATTTCAAGAGACAAATACTCTGCCAGCACCACCACAAATTATCTCCATAAAATCTTATTTTAGAAGCAGCTTTAATGTTTGACTGTTGTGTGAAAGGAAATAAATGTTACTGTACGAAAATGAATGTTTGTGCCAGCAGGCTAAAACATTACAGGGTTTATTAATGAGGAAAATTAGCAAGTACAGGCTCAGCCACTGGAGAAGTAGAGCAATTCCTGAGTGTCCTTTCACTGGCTGAACGTAGTAAGAATTGCGGCTAATCAGTAGCTCTCAGGATCAGACCTTCTATATACATAACTGCTTCCCCTGCTCAACCCCTTCAATTTATGCCCTGAAGCGTGGGATTTGATTATGTTTGTCACTCCAGCCTGCGTAGCCTGCTAGTGGGCATTAAATCAGCCACCGCTTCCTCCCCACCTACTCACTGCGTTTGCTTCATGGCAGTGAACTCCACAGGTTGTCTGCATTACATGCTGCATGAAACATTACTGTCCCCCGCTTGTTAATTGCTTGCCTCTAAATAAATTGCTGTCCTTAATTTCATTGAATGTCACCTTCTAACCAGGTGGCTGGAGAGGCTAACAAACAAGGACAGCTTTAATTTCAGTGCCTCCATCACTCTGCATCCCTCTTTCACACGGTCCAGCAAGCGGCACTCATCACCAAGGCGGTAAATCCTTCCCCAGCCACCCAACAGAGGGCAAGCGAGGCTTTCGGCAACGCGCCCGGGAGGCTGCTGCTCCTGCGGAAACATCCCTGGGAACAGGCTTCTGTTTCTGTACTACTAGTGTGCATTCAAGTGCATTCAGCTTCATGTTTGGGGGGCTTTAATTCCTCAAAAAGGAATAGAAATATTCTCAAAAGGAATAAAATTATTCCACCAAAATGTTGTCAAGTGCCTTGTAGGAAAGCAAGCTACTGGCTGCCACAAAATCAGGGTCCAGCTGGAGCCACCAGCATGGGAGAACCTGTGTGCTGCTGTACTTGTGCAGCATGACAGGGACTAGGGGCACTTCCAAAAGTTGCAGAACACCAGGACCTATTTGCAAATAGAGTTTGTGTAGAGTTGCTTGGGAGGGCATAAACTGACCTTGCTGGGGATTTGGGGTGGGGAAGGAGAGTACCCTGAGGTGCTGAGAGGGTACTCTGAGGACACTGCCCTAGACCTTGGCTTCTGATCATTGAAATGGGGAAAGGGATGAGCTCCTCCCTTCTGCAAATGTATTTAGGATGGCCCCATTGACCTACAGTTGTCTACAAAAGGTGCTTCTCCCAGCCTGCCCCCTTACTCCCAGGTGCTCCAGCAGAACGGTCAAAGTTTCTCCAGACTTGTGTCCCCAGTGGTAAAAAAAGTGGAGATTTTGCCTGGTTTTTTTGTGCTTTTGAAAGCAGTCAGCCATTAATGAGGGCAGGTAATGCAGGTAATGCAGGTAATGGCATTTCTAGAGTTATAAGGAAAGATGAGACATTTTGTAGTAATTCATCACCTTAGGAACTGGGGCTACTTTGGAAAAGCATTTGTTCTGCTGTGGCCCTCTGTCTGGCCCTCATCCTCTGACTTACACTTCCTGATGACTTGGAGAAGAAATGGCAAACTACTCTAGAAAACCCCCAGAAAACACTACCAGGCAGATGTATTTGAGAGGGGACTTTTCAGCAAGCCTCGAAAGCGGGAAATGGGAGCAGTGCAGAGGAGCTAATTGCTTGGCGACCATTTGAAAGTGAAAGACAAGGGAATGTGAAGAGGTGCATGGCTGGACTTTCACTTCTGCACTTGAAGAGCTGAATAATAAAGTCATAAACTAGCTCTCAGGCAAAACAGAGCAAAACCAAAGGCAGCTGACTCGGGAAGTAGGTCAGGGATGCCAGGAGGGTTGCACACTAAAGATGTGAAAATAATAGAAATGCTCATTAATCTGTTTTTTATTGTCATCTGAAGACTCTGACTTATGAGCTAAAGGCTTTTGTGTAAGGAGGAAGAGGATGGGCCCCGGGACAGAAGCTTGCTCTCTTTGGGTCACTAGATGGCACAAGTCTTCGCTTTCTTGCTCGAAGGCATCTTACAGCAGGGACTCAAGAGCTACTGGGAGAAAATTGTCCTCTGCTCCTTCTAACAGTGCTTGGGCAGAGCATTTCGGTCATTAATTATTTGTCCACAATACTTAACAGTTGCAGAAGAGTAAGCTGTAGGGGTCCAGCGCAGCTGAGAGAGAAAAGTTCACATTTTTG
The DNA here is from genome assembly GCF_000710305.1 of Buceros rhinoceros silvestris. Taxonomy (NCBI): domain Eukaryota; kingdom Metazoa; phylum Chordata; class Aves; order Bucerotiformes; family Bucerotidae; genus Buceros; species Buceros rhinoceros. The sequence continues at coordinate 32,073 of NW_010401616.1, forward strand.
GTGGAATGGTAATTTTCTCTCTTGGAAAGTTTATAGAATGACTAAAAGTGGATGTGTCTAAACTGATGATAAAGCTGCCAAAGAGCTGCTGCTGTAGATGTGTGCTGAGCTCCGAGGTCAATAGCTACAGCAAAGGCCTGGGCAGCCTCTGAAATCACACCCCACTTTCCCAAGGGCTGGTCCTGTCTGTGCTGCTGCTTTTTGTGTGTCCTTCAAGGAGAGCAGTGATTTCTCTCACAAGAGTCAGAGCAGGTCACCTGGCAAAGCACCATTCTGGGCAAAATTTGGACGTGGATTAGAGAAACACAATGCTCAAAGACAACAACATTTATTTTACCTCACAAATATTACAATATGTAAGGAAAACAGAATTCTGAAGTAACATTCTTATCTACCGAAAATAAGTGTTTAGATCTACAGAATTCACAGCAAAATCACATTACGATGTTTGTGAAAAGGAGGGAAATACATATTTTGGAAAATATTAATGCGGCTGCAGTAGAAGATAGTCTAGTTCACAAGGTCACAGTAAGGGTGAGTCCTAATTGGAGACAAAGGGATTAGAGTCCTTACGAACAAGGCTGATCAAGGTAGTGAGAGGACAAAATATTGCAGCAGAAAAGAATCACCACTGCAGATGTCATCATTTTATTCTCTCTCTCACGTGCATTTATCAAAATAGGAAATCAATACCTATTTCCAAGGCATGAAACCAACTTAGCAAAGAGCTTACCTACAAGACTTTACTATTTTCCATAACCTGCAATCAGCCAGAGCTCTGGCAGGCTGCACTGAGCTGGGTGCTGTCAGTGGAGAACACCATGGGGAACCCCAAGTTCAAGAAGACACCATGAGGCAAGTACGTGCGGGAAGGGAATGAGGGAGCCCCGCTCTCAGCTAAGTCCCTGACTCCGCCTATACCCTGGGAAAGGAAACAACGAGACTGAGATGCCCAAACATACAAAAATACTCCTCGGAATTTAGTCAAAGTCTGGAGAAGGCTAAAAGGCTATTGGCACCAAAGGACTAAATGTTGGGAAATTGCATCTGGCCAAAGAGTTTTGGTAAGCTACCAATGGTGGGCAGATAGTCTAGTGTCATACTGAGTGGGATGTAGGTAGGTATTAAGGAAATACTTTAATAGCTGAGCTCACCTGCAATGTATTTAGCCTTAGGGACTGGTTGTGATTTTGAAAGGAAAAATAAGTTCTGTGTACTTTCTGGGAGGTTCCTTGCTAATGACTAAACAATCAAACTAAAATAGATATGCATCATGACATGGTAGTGAGCTAATGAGAACTGAATACTGCAGTAAGGAAATCAGAGTCAGAATTAAATCAGTGAATTAATGATTAAATATTAACAACTGATCAAAACATCAGAAAGACTGTCAGCAGGATTTGAGTAATGAAGCAATGCGGTGTTGGACTGGTTGTTACCAAACATTAACCTGGCAAACCTAAGGGTTGCTGTGACCTTTTACTAGTCCTCTTGTGCAGGAGATAGATCCTTGAAAGTTATTGTAGAGAGTGGCTAGAACAGGAGTATGGTTAAAGAATTAACCCTTATTCTACCCTTATTCTAGATACTGAAGAAGAGAAAAGCCGACAAATGTTTATACAACATCTTTTGTATGCAAAGAATATTTGTATGTGCATTTTTGGTATGCAAAGCGTATTTGAAGATGATGGACCCTGAGATAAGGTAGTATTTAGGGTATGCATGTGCCTTATTTGTGTACCCCAGGAGGAGCACAGGGCTGGAGGGACTAGTGAGATCAACCCTTTATATTCACCCCTGATCAGGGTATAAACATTCAATTACAAAGTGCCCGCTGAGCCACTGCTTAGTGTGACCCACAAGTTATGAGTCACTAAACAGTTCCCTTAAAACAAGATGAAGACCATTAGGACAAAGGTCCAGAAGTCTCCTCAGCATACTGCAGAAGAACAGAAGAATATTAAAAAAAAAAAAAAAGAACAAGAGAAATCAATGGTCTGAGATCTGCCATTACACCTACACTAGCAGATGAAAAAAAAAAAAATAAAAAAAAAAAAAAAAAGAACAAGAGAAATCAATGGTCTGAGATCTGCCATTACACCTACACTAGCAGATGATCCCAGACTATTTCTCCTCTGCTAAACAAAAAATAAATCTTCCCAGCATGAGATAATCTTTATGCCTCAGGAAAAGCTATAGAAAATGGTGACAAGAGGCTGGCAGGTGTCCCTGAGTGTTAGTGGGGAGGGCTAATGTGCTGGCTGCATATTCTGGGAAGGATTTGATTCAGGATTTTGGTCCAAGTGATGATGACTTTGCTCAGTACCTTCTCCCAGGGAGTGTCTCTGCGCTGGGTGAGCCGGGCTGGGGCAGCCAGTGGCTTTGCAGTATCTCACCTCCCTCTGGGAGGTTGAGGGAGCATTTGCCTCTCTGGTGAGGAGCAGGGATGCGGGCATTGGAACAGGTGCTGAGCACAGTTCTGCCTCTGCTGTGGGTTCACCCTTCCTCTGCTTCCCAGCATGTCCCTGAAGCAGCAGGGGAGCAGGGGCACAGCCCAGGAACCAGACCCAAAAACATCCCCAGACCTTCCCTGCCCTAGCACAGCATACCAGCACCAGCTCTTCTGCACCAAAAGCCCCCCCCAAAAATACATGTTTCACTGTGAAAAGGGGATTTTTTTTAAAAAATAAAAGCTCTGGATGCGGCTTCCTGCATTAACAGGCAGAAATTCCTATTACCTCCAGATCTCTTTGTGCTTTCTTGGTATAATCCATGAAATCATCACATGGCTCGTAACTCTTGTACTCCTTGTCTTTTCAGGACTTTGCAAAAAAGCCTCCACCACTTCTCCTACTGTGCGTACATCTGTTCAATATAGCTCATCTGCTGGCAATAAGTTGCTTTCAGTCTGGCTAACATAAACGTCTGCCAGGCAAAGCAGCATGAACTCTGCAGGCACGAAGCCTCCCTCTGCTGGGCAGCAGCACCGCCACAAGGGCTTTTGCCGAGATGGTTGCGTTATGGTCTGAGCCTTGTGGAGGTGCTTGAGCCTGTGGCAAAGCCCTATGGACCTGCTGCTGTCCTGTCTGTCCCAGAACCCGAGTGTTACTTGATTAGGAGCCATGTCAGGATCGGGTTATGATTCAACATTGCTGGTCAGTTCTGTGCTGCAGCCCAGGATGCTGCTTCTAGGATAATCCGTGAGAGGACTCAGCCCCTATCTTCCATCACAGAGGCTGTCAGAGGTGTTCTTTGAGACACAGCCCACTCCATCCAGAGCCACCCCATCTCCCTTTGTCCCTCATAACACAAGGCTTCACTTCATATTGCCTGGGGGGAGGAAGCGAGTTTCTCCATTCAGTGCCCCCACTATGTGGTCAGTGGAGGTGGTGCCCCAGTAGCCAGGGCTGTGCACAGCCTCCTGAGGCTCCACTGTTATTTCTCCACTGTCCCGGAGCAAGCAGATCTCTGTGCTGGCAGTTTTACCGTAGTCCCTGCTGCCCATGACCATATGATGCCCATATGATGCCCATGGTAGAAAGGACAGGATTTGGGCAGTTCCTACAACCCTAAAAGAACTGTGTCTCAGCTTCTCTTTCCTTCAAAGACATAGAAGAGCTTTTGTATCCATTCGTAGGGAACATGTTAAACCACAGTGGGGGTTTTTCACTCACCCTAGTGAAGACATGCCTGATGCTCTAGCCACACTCAGCCTATGGCAGCTTGGATTGTGGCAGGCGGCAGAGGTTCTGAACTGGATTTAAATATCTTTTGATAGGAAGGGACAATAGATTTTGCTATCGTTTATCCTAGTTGGTAGCTACCATAAGACGTATTGTCATATGTAAGGTCAGAACTTGAGTCTTCACTCCCTTTGTCAAGGCCAAGTTCTTACTAACCAGAAAGAAGCTGGCAATTCCCAGACCTCAGTGCGTCTAGAGCATCTGCAATTTACATTCTAACACTCACTGAGAAGGGCTGTATTTTGCAGGGAAGAATGCATCTAAATTTGCAGTGTTTCCTCAGTGCAGAGGTTCCTGGGCCAGAGAGAGGGCCAGGCACGTAACACAGCTCTTCATCTTCTGCTGAACTCTCCAGCTGCCTTTAAGAGGAGCAGACCCCCATGCTGGGTGCACAGGTTCCAGATGTTGGTCAGAGATGATTGGGCCCTCTTTTCGCTTGTGTATTCTGCGTTGTATGTTCTGTCAGCACATTGCCAGACACAGAACTGTCACAGATCCATCACAGTCTGGGGATCTTCACGCTGAACTCTGGGGTCTGATCCAGCAGTGGCTGATTCATTTCATTTGTGCCGATAGTGTTGAGCCAAATGCTCAGAGTGTGTGTAGGTTGTTTCAGCCCATGCTTAAGCAAGCAGCCTCAGCATTCAAGACAAGAGGAATCCTCTGAGATTACTTTCTTGAAGGAAGGGGATTTCTTTAAGCTCTCATAGCACAAACATTGTAGCGTACAGTACATCCTTGAAATTTAACTTTGCATCTGTACCACAGCTACAGGAGTTTGGGTCTCTGTGCAATCCACTACAAATAGAAGCACAGCTCTTTCTGGAGCACTCACCTCCTTCTCACACTCTCGTGTCCACTGCATACATTTTGGCAGTAGCTGTTTGAGAAGCTGGCAAATGCACGTTTGTTACAATTGTCCTAGCTGAGGAATAGCCTTTCCCCAAGGAGTAAGCAGAATGGAGTCTTCCAGAGCTGGTCTCTGTGAGGCACAGGGAGAGAAATAGGATCTGCTAATGAGTGCTTGGTGACTTTCAGATGCAAAGCCTTGAAATGCAGAGAAAGCAGCACTCCAAGGTGTGACATGATAACACATTTCATACCATACTTACACCTCAGCTCCTAACTGAACACCTTGATATGCTTTCTAGAGCTGCTGAAATATCACTATTCCCATTTTACAGCTGAAGATATCGCTACTGGGGATGAGCAACCATCCTAAAGAATGTCCCTGAAGGACTTACCCCACCCTGTGCGCCTGTAGCAGGCCCCAAGCAATGACTTTATCTCTGTGTTTCAACCCTGCCACAGTTCCTCACCTCTGAAGAGATACATGCAGCAGGTGAGCAGGGCCCCGGATAAGAAACAGCCGAGTGACCCCGCCATGCCCAGCCAGCATGACCAGCCAAACTTGTACTGGATACCCAGAAACACATTGTGGAAGACCAGAGAGGAGCGCTCCACGTAGACATCCACAGCGTACCACACCGAGCCGGTAATGCCTGGGAGACCTGCAGGACAGGAGAGAGGTGCCACACAGAGTTCCCAGATGGACCATGAGGAGATCATAAACATAAAATCTGGAGCTCTAGCCTGCTCTCTGCTGGGTCAAACTTTAGGATAGGAAGACCTTCCTCAGACGGCTGGTTTTGGCCCCTGTTTAGTCTCAGCCCAGTCACTTTGGCAGATCCACCCCGGTTCCTACTGATACTGTCTGGAGTGCTGTCAGGTGGAGGTTGTGCCTCAAGACTTGGCACTCACAGTGTCCCCATCAGAGCTGGTTGACAGAACTCAGGTTTCTGCAGTAAAAGGCAGAAAGCTCCTCCCTTCTCAGCCTGTTTATCAACTTGTTGTAAAGTTGCTTCAATAATCTGATTTTCTGATCTGTTTTGACTTTCAGAACTTTGTTTTTTCAGACAAGCTTTGGGAGGTGAATGGAGGATGTTTAAAATAACCCCTCAAAGTGTTTTACATGTGCTTCTGGTATCTGAGGTGAGTTACATGTTAAATCCGCTTATGCTGAAGCAGAGGTAGATGCTTGATATTGGCATAAAGTCAAATGAAATTACTTTGTACCTAGTTGGCTGTCTATTTATTTTTGCATTAAAATTCTCCCACTGGCTGGAACAGCAAAGCACCTCAGTCGGGTATTTATCACCTAGGAGGGACAGATGTGTTATTATCCTTTTATTAGAGATCAGCTGCAGAGATTTTGGGCTAAGTGACTTGCCCAGGGTCACACAATCTGTGGTAGAGCCAGGAACTGAACCGGGGGGGCAGGACTTTCTAGTCCTTCAGCAATTAGGTCTCTTTGCCTTATCAACAATGACTTCTTCACAGTAAAACGGCAGTAATTGGAAGTCTGTAAACTCAGAGCCAAGTCACCTGGTCAATATATGAAATTGTGCTGTTAGGGGCAGGCAGTGAACAGAAGCTATATTGCACAAATAAAGCAAACAAAGCTCCTTCCCCCATGTTTACCCTCTAGAAAATCATGAGTTCCTCTCCACAAAAGAAGAGAAGGCTCTAAAACTTCCCTCCTTCTTTGCTGAAGGGTGTCCTGCT
>NW_010401616.1:38501-42392 GCF_000710305.1 Buceros rhinoceros silvestris
AGCAGGAAAATACCTGCAATTAACAGCATAACTCCAGACACCAGACAGATGCGCAGCTTGATGAGTGGCTCATCAGGAAGGAATTTCACACAGTCCAGTCCCAGGACAAGGAAGAGAAATCCAAATCCTGCCAGGATATCTGCTGTGATCATCATGGCTCGGGTCAGCACCAGCTTCACTGCAGGACAAAAGCAGATCATTCTAGTGCTCAAAGAATGGAAATGTGGTTGGGTAATGGGGTCAGAAGCCATAGGAACATTTTTTGGAGGGTGAAGCTTTCTCCAGCTTTCCCTGGGATTAATACCTAACTGAAAAAAGAAATATCACTCTAATATGTATGTGCACCAAATTATTTGTCACTGCATAGAACAGATGCTCTTTTTGTCAACACTCGGGTGTTCCCACCGCTTACAGAAATGCCTTTGACTCTTACATACCTGGGTGCTCGGCAAAGATGGAGTCGTACTCATCGCAAGTTTGGATCCCATCAAAAACGTTTGTGACACATTCCCACCACAGGCCACGGCATTTTGTACTCACCTGTGGGTTGAGGGGAGAAAGAAAACTGTGAGTTAATATATCCACCAACACAGCAGATGGCCAGCCAGGTCCTTCAACAGAAATCCTGGTCCAGTTATGTCAATGGCAAACCACAGTTGTTTAGCTTGAAGAAGAAAAAAGTGGCAGGATGGAGGAAAGGGACAATATTTTCTGTGTCCTTACTAATGGTTTTAAATTAGAGCAAAAGAGATTCAGAGTAGACATTAGGAAAGAAACCTTCCTGTTGGTAAGGATAAAAATTCTGAAGGAAATTTCTGGGAGGAGCTGGGGGGTGGCTGACGGCAGAGTTTTAAAAGCAGGTTTGATCACTCCTTGCCAAATGCTTGTCTAGGCTGAGCTGGGCAGGGCTATGGACCAGACGACCTGAGACTTTGCTGTCCATGCTCCCCTTCCACCATCCGCCTGCCAAGAAGGAGCAGCTCAGAGGGGAATATGACTGACAGGGCAGACATTGCACTGGGAGCTGGGTACCCACAGTGGGAGTTGGCTGTGGTGTGGTGGAGGAGTGCTTTGCTGCAGAGCCATGGTGCAGATGTGAGCCCCTCTCCAGACACCTGTGGAGCGCTGCCCCAAAATTACTCAGCCATAAACACTGGCTGGAAAATGAAAGGCAGCCAGTGCTGATCCTGGCCTTGGGGATCCTGATGCACTGCTGGCTTTGGGGTCACGCATGCCCGAGCCACACTCATCTCTGAGACATCCAGACTCAGGCAGACCTTACAGTAGCATCATGGCTAATCACCTCCACACTCCTGAAGCCGTAGATACTATTCCCAGCCCAAGCTTCCATAAATCACTTTAATATGGGAGGTATTTTCATTACCAATGCAAATATGGCAACAAGCACCTCAAAAACATTCCTAGAATTGCTCATACAAGGAGCAGAGTTAATGTTGTTACAGTTTTGGACTCCAGCCTGCTCTGGTGCTGCCAGCAATACCCACTGCAGCTAATGGAAAGAGAAACTCTCCTGAGGAATGGGTTTTATGCAGAGGAAGAGGACTGGGTTTACTCAGATGATGCACTGAATTCATTTTTCTTGCACTGTGTAAATCACAAAGCAGATAATAACATATCTCAGCCACTTAATAAACTCTTATTCCAGATGTATTGATGTCCGTAGCCAACCACAGTATTTTCTCCACAATACAATGTCTGAGCCAAAGCGTCCACCTTCTCTGTGATACTACACTGTGGATAAAAGGTGAGTAAAAAGACTTGCTACTTGAGACTGGCAACAAAATGGTATTTATGAAATAAATGGTTTAAACCATAAAACCATAAAAATGGTTTAAATGAAAACAATCTACACATTTCACCTCATGAAGATGAAAATTGCTTAGAATTTCTGAGAATTTTGGGGCAGGTTTAATGAAAAATGTCACAAAAAAAAAAGTTAGTAGTGCTGGAAAAGCCTGGTTTCATTGATTTGCTGTTTTTCAATAGAATAGTGTGAAGTAAAACAATTCACCATGCTTGTTTTTATTAGGTGTAAGTTTTTACCATGGCACTCTTAATCTCAGCTCCTCTTCTGTCTTAACTCACTACCATTCAGGCTGTGCTTGAAATTAGCATATACTTATGAAATTACATTTTGTTCCACTTGTATTTATTTCATTTCATGTTCCTCCTAAACCATTGCAGGCTTATTCATAATACTCTGTATTCAGCTAACACTCTCCTCACTTGCCTGCAGTAGCAATGTTTTTTAAACCTCACAAGCAGAGTGTTCATCTAAAATATTGACAAAGAGACTAAGAGCATTCCAGGCTGTGTTGGCCTCCAAGCAAAACAGAGATCTTAAGGTGCATGACTTGTGCTCATGGTTTAACTTGTGAAACAACCCCCTTCCCAGAATGAAAAAGACTTGAGAAATGTTTTGTTTCATGGGATGTTTCAGTTGTCACCTGCTCCTGCTAGTGCTGAACCCGGGCAGGAGCCAGGATCACCCATCTCTGTGCAGCATGTGCTCAGGAGGGATAAATGTCTCATTACCTGGTGCAGGAGGGATGGGAACAGATGTTGGAGGGGGCACCTGTGGCTGGCCGGAGTCACTGGTGAGCTATTCTCTTTTCTGTTATCTGCCTCTTAACCTTCTTGGCCACTCCTTGCTCCCCTCTGCTTTGTGAACCATTTGTCCTCTGGTTGTTAATCTGCTCCCACACCACCCTTGGGCAACTGCCCTTACACACACAGCACAGACGCTCGCACAGGGAATTTGCTGCTGTAGGTGGGAGAGGGGTCAGGGCTGGCTGGTCGTCATGTGGGGGCATGGATTTCTCCATCCTGTGGCTGGACGCATGCACTGTGTTGGTAGCACTGACTCCTCACCACCTCTTTCCCCCCATAGCAAATCTGCTCCATCTTCCTTCGGACCAACCATGGACTCCTGGAGAAGTTAAGCATCAAGGCTGAACTTCTCATTTCCCACTTTGATTACGAAGCACATTGCAACGACCTGCTTTCCCTAACACAAGCATGCATGTAAAACATCAACTACACAATGACTGTAATATATGTATAATTATATCCTATGCATAATGTATAATTAATATTTAAATAATTGTAATACAAAAAAAAAAGACAGAACAAGCACACACTTCCCCTTCTGGGGAAAGCGCAGAAGACAAACATGTGAACTATGTTAGTCACAGCGATTTACTGCACTGTAAAAAAAGCCAACAGACAATGATTACAAGCTCAGCATGAGAGTAAAACAGGCAGCACTTAACAGTAGTGGTAATATTTTTAATCCGTCTGCAACAGGGAGGGACTGTGTATACAGTACAGCACTTGTTGGGAAGCAGACAATGTGGGGCTGTTTTTCCAGCACAAACCACTGCAAAACCTGACCCAGACCAGTCTTGATGGTAACACGAAATGCACGAGCTTAAACCACTTTCTGTGTTGTCTTAACCTGGGGTCGTTTCTGAAGGGAAGGCAAGGGGCCGTGAGAGCTGAGCACTGGCCAGGGCCCCCACAACCCCTCCGGAGGTGGCTGCTCCCAGCACTCCCTGGCCTCTTTCTCCCGGGCTGCTCCTCTCCAGCCGGACCACAGAGATGGCTCCATCCTCCCCAGCTGCTGGGGCCAGGGCAAAAGCCAAGAGGCTTTCTCTGCTGGAGGACTGGAGTTCCTGCTCCCTGAAGTCAAAGCTGCCTGCATTACCCTTTCCCCAGCTGAAAAGAGCCTTTCTGGCCGTGGATGGTTTACCTGTATTCCCCGATTTGGAGAGGCAGTGAGTCATTAGGGTCATTAAGGAGATCAGTCGGTCAGGTATTAATGCTGGGGGCGTTTTTCTCTTTTATTTGGTATTCACACTCAGAGCAGGA
>NW_010401616.1:42492-47759 GCF_000710305.1 Buceros rhinoceros silvestris
GGAATGTGAGAGTAGTGGCTGCTAATAACCAAACTGGGTGTTAATGGAGCACTTTGTGACACACCAGTGCAGGTGCCTTTGTGCTAAGAAGACAAGGTTACACAGCCCCAGGGTAACAGACTGGATCTTTCCTGGACTCACTTTACTCTGGAGTTGGGTTTCCCTCTTCTGTTTTTCTTGGACGTGATGGCACAATCTGGGTTCCATTTGTCTTTTCTGAGTATAATGGTATTTCATCAACCCCAGGTGATTCACAGCTTTGTGGAATTAATCTAAAATGTCTCCTAAATTAAGATGATAAATGAAGAGTGATATCCCAGCCAGCATCAATGGGTGTACACTGTTCTCCCTGCTCACTGAGCAGACACACTGACCATCAGCAGCCTCAGAGGGAGTTGGATCTGTGACCGCCTCAGCACCTACAACTACCTTCCAGGGTGGGACTGGCAGTCAGATTGACAGGATTTCTTGTGGCATAGAGAAAAAGGGTATTTTTATTGTAATCACTTTTAGCCTTCTTTTATCGGATTCCTTGATGCAATGCAGTGAAGCATTGCATTGCCATCACTGAATGCAGAGGAGCTCCTCTGGTTTCCCATGCTGGATACCAAACAGAAAGTTTCCTCCTGGTTATTCAGACAAACTCTCTGTCTTGGAAGGTGTTTCACCTTCTGTATAAACTACCTGGTTTACTAGAGAGCAGATTCCCACACTGGACCTGCAGTCCTTAAATGTACAGAAAGTGCTGGCTGCTCTGGGAAGAAAAATACAAACTTGAAATATGGAGTGCTGGAGCAAAGGCCGCAGTTTGGGGTCTGGAATCTCTGGGGCATGCCTTGTATGTGTGCGATGCTCTGCTACCTTGTTTGCAATTTACTTTTGCCAATACCTTTCTCTAACATGAGAGGGCTAATGTCTGCACAAGTTCAAGAAGATATTTTTGAGTACTGGATCTGACACTAGTCCCTGTCCTCCCCATACATTTCTGCTAGCCCTATAGCTCAATGGCTGTTAAAAAAACAGACTCGAAAAGCACAAGTGTACACACTGGACTTTTCCACAAGGAAGTCTGACCTTCAGAATTAGAAACATCTCTGAAATATCCATGCAGGCTGGAGATGCAGGATAACGGTACTCAAATTCATTCACATTTAAACCTAGAGCCTGTAGACTTTTCCTGAAGTTATGAAGCAAGAGCAGAGTCTGGATAATAATGTCTGGCAAAGAGAATTACATAAAATACCACTTTTGCCCTGCTATTGCCAGAGTAATTAATTTAATTTTCATCCACTTTCATCCAGCACTAGAGGGAAAAAGTACATGAGAGTGGAGCAATGATACTGGGAACCAAACTCTCTCTAGGAAATGTTTGCTCTAGAGATCAGGCTCTCCTCACCCCAATCTTACCTCCAGGGAATCATCAGCATTCACCATCCAGCAGTCTGTCCAGGTAGATGCTATCAAAAACCCAGTAGAAAAAAAAGCAAAAAAACAGCCCACATACTGGAGGAAAAACCTCATGCCAGCAGGTGCTTAGCACATCCAGAGGTGTGAGAAAAATAATATCCAGCCCTTGTTCTTAAAGCTGGGGTAGAGAAGGAGAGTGTCTCAGGTCACCACTACCGTCTTCCAGTGGCCATGAACAGCGGAAACTTCTCACTTCTGCCGGCGCCATCCGTTAGTGATGGCCAGAGGAGTAATGCTCACCAGCAACTGGGACTGGAGGAGGGTGGGAGCACCATGGGAGCTGCTGCAGCCAATCCGCCCCGAGTTAAAGTGCTCTTGTCATGCCTGGCTGAAGAGAAATGGGGTTGTGCAGAAGTGGCATGCAGGTAACTGGAGTCCTGGACTTGCAAGAAAAACAAGTACCATTACAGGTTTTGGAAAAGAAGGGATTAAAAAAAAAAAATCAAAACTTGTTCTTCAGGGCAGAAGTTTTGAGCACTGCCAAGGGACACAGAAGAGCTCTCATGCACCCAAGTTTTCTCCTGTACAGTAGTTCATGCCTTAGCAGTGAGCAACTAGAAAGTGTCTTGGTGTAGATCTCAAGGCCCTTTGGTTACCCTGTTGGTCTCTGATGCAGTGATGATCTAGTTCAACGCAGGAACGTCACTAGAAAGGGAAGGGAAAATGTAGCAGTCCATGGGCCTTCAGAGCCACCACCAACAACAATACCAGCTCAGATATGTAGCTCTGGACTGTGCATTTAAGCCAAACCTAGGTGCTTCTCATGCTCTGGACTTCAGTTTGTTCATGGCCTGAGTCCAGCTCCCATGTGGGAATCTTGAACTTCTCAAGACACTGCCGTTTTGGGGATTTTGTTTTGTTGGATTGTGCCGGTTTGCTTTCTGCCATTGCAACCTTCCTGTTTTCCTGCAGGACTTTCTGGGTGAGCAGGGGTCACGCAGGCTGCTGGGGACAGAAGGACAAGGACCTCTTATAGAGGAGGCTTCTCACTCAATACCTCCTTTCACCCAGAACTGAGAAATCCAGCAGGGCTCCAAGGCACCTTCCAGGAAAAACAAGGGAGAGCAGGACTAGAAATTCCTCCCATCCCAAAGGTACAACTGCACAGTTGTACTTTATTTTTTGAAAGAGAAGCCTTAAAGACTGCAGACCTGCCTTTAGTGAGCAAGTCTTCAAGACAGGACTGCGGAGCAGGTTCTCACTTGGCTTTCAGCTCTGCGTACACTGTGCTTTCCCAAACTGATGGTGTCTGTCATCTCAGCTGTCACCTCCAGATGGAGCCAATCGGCACTTTTACAGAATCGCTCAAAGCTTGCTTTCTCTTCTCCCAGATTTCCCTCCAAATACAATAGCAATAAGAAGTTTATTATTCTTACAACCCGTACAATTCCTATCATAACCTCATGAGAGAGTTTTACTGTCAGGGTTAGCAATCTTTTGCCTTGATCCCGTTTCGCAGAGGTCACTCTGCAGAAGAGGTCCTCAGCGCACACTTTGGGAGGCACTGGGTGGAGAACAAAAGTTCTAAGTCAAAAGGCCAGGGTCTGCAGGACTTTCTGCTGCTCTAGCTTTTCTAATTCCATTATTAGAAGCTGACAAGTATGGAACTTTTCTTCTTCCTTCCATGCCAGATGCATGTCTTGATATAATGATGTGTATATGGTGATTTCTGCTGAGATTTCAGCAGAAGTGTCTGTATAATGCATCCAAGTGTCTATATAAGGTAAAAACACCCATGTTCTTCATGGCTTGCTTTGACAAGGATAGAGTTATGTTTCCAACAGTTCTGACCCACAGAGACAAGGCATTGGCCATGTAGGTCCCGTAAAGCATAATGAATTTTATTAGCCACATATAGATTGTATTGATAGGAGGCAGATACTGATAACATGCCGCATCTTGCTCAGCTTGTCTTGCACTGTGTTAATTAACCTGTGGCTGCACCACTTTTCAAAACTTTTTCAAAACACTTTTCAAAACAAGGTATCTTAGGCAGTTGTCATCAGTCGTAACTCAGAAAAAGATGGTGTCATGAAGAAAGGCCTGGAAAAGGTCTGGATGCCTGAAAAGGCCTGGACATTGTAAGAGAGCCTTCTACAAACAGAGCTAAGTCATTAGAAGCAGCAGGAGCAGAGTTTTACAGTAGCACAGAATTAGCCAGTAAATGTTTTATAGCCATATGTATCTCCTTGCCTTCTCATTCTGTCTTGCACCCAAATACAAGGCTCTTTCAGGGAGGATAAGCCCAGCTGAGGAGACTGGGGCCATTGTTCCTCATTTGGTGCGTGGTGATCGTGTGCCCAATACAAGCATGACCAAGGCCGAAAGTGAAGAGCTCCCAGGGCAACAGCAGGTCTACAGTAATAGCCAGAGCCATGTTTCCAAGCTTTTGTAACAGACACATCACACTCTGTTCTCCCAGCTTGGCACACCAGATGCCCACACATGTCAGCCCAAGGAGCACATTCCGCTATGGGATGAAGTCAGCGTGTCCAGCTGCCTGTGCTTCGCTCTGTCTCTCCATAGCTGTCATGGCAGTCCTGGCAAAGTCTTGTTTATTTTTCACGTGTCCAGCAATTCCTGTTGCTGTCCCAACTCCATCCACTTGCCTGTGTTCACCCTCCCTGCAGGGCAGGGCAGAAAAGTGACCCTTCCTAGAGCAGGATGCCAGCGCTTCCCCAGCTGTGAGTCACAGGGGACAGGAAGTGGCTTCACACCAGCCATTTGCATCTCGCTCAGGGCTCAGAGCATCCTGGCCCGGGCAGCAGAGCAGGTCAGGATCCTCCAGTTTTCCCTGGTGTAAGACTGCTCCAGAGCATGCAACACGATGAAGATGGTTTGTGATTTGTGCCTGACAGAGAGGCCAATCCAATACCTGGTCCTTCTTTAGGTCCATGTCTCCTAACATGGAAACTGCTGAAGTTACTAGAAAGAATAGAATATTCTTATTCAGAAGAATCTTGCAAAGTAGTTGTTTAATACTCTTTATTTTAAACAAGCCAGCATCTTCAGGAAGCAAAGTCTGTAGCAGTTTGTCGTTATACTCTGCTTTCTTAGCTTAGCATGGCAGATGTCCCCTCAACTTCAGAAAACAGATCTCCCAAAATAACCTTCCAAGATGTCTTTGCATAGCCCAAAACCTGGCTGACACAACTCAGTGTAGCTTCCACGTGGATTTGTAGGCTGTACTAAATACACTAACTGTATCTTACTCTCTTGGCTAACTCAACATTCACAGTACCTCAACACTAACAAAAGCATTAGGGTGTCCTAATACTTACTATCAGAGCTTGGCCTTGTAGAGCTCTTAAACTGTGTGGCATCAATGCAGAATAACTTTGCTAATGTAACAGTCTTATCACCTCCACTACACATGCTCCCAGCTAAGAGACAAATGCACTATGGGTCGATTGATTTTATTACTCATTAACACAAGGTGGTCTGTGCTCTCTGTTAAGGCCAGAGAGAAATAGAATCTACTGCCACCCTTGGGAGGATTATAGCTGGTTTTCATCTGTCTACCTACAAAACCATTCTTGCAGCAACACCCCAATAAGGTCGCAGTCCGGTGAGCAGGGAAGATTTGTGTCCTCCCTGTACTTTCACAGTGTCTAATATATAGTGTAGCAGAGGGCCTAGAGCAAGAGGGAGGCAGTGATGCTGTGCATTAATGCAGGCAATACGGACCTAAGTGCAAGCCAGCAAGCAGTCTGAGGTGACTGTGGTGTTCGGGGCCAAGGGATTGTCCAACAGGCATGGCTCAGGAGCCAGAGGTGATGGAGACCTTTGAGAGGAGTTTC
>NW_010401616.1:47852-57694 GCF_000710305.1 Buceros rhinoceros silvestris
AGGCATGGCTCAGGAGCCAGAGGTGATTGAGACCTTTGAGAGGAGTTGCCCTACAAGCTCTTCTGCTACTGTGGGAGACTCTAAGGGCTTGTCTGCCCAACCCTTCCCACTCCTTCCTCCTGACTGTAGCCCCTCCATTTTCCTGCTTCGTACACCGCCATCCATGGCCTGTAAGTGTCTTCATTTCCAGAGCAGAGCAACTTGGACGTGAGATGTGTACACGTGAATTATGAAGCGGTGTGCGTCAGCCGTAATGTACCACTCCAGCCATGTTCATAGCTTGGAGTTAACTTAGAAACCCCAAGGAAGATAGTAAGACTTCTGAGCAACTTGTAACTTTCCAAGCAGGCATTATGTCAGATTAAAAGCAAGTAGGAAAGAGAAAGCATTTTCTAGTAGATATGAGCTTAAAGGATTGCTAAGTAAAAACTCTGTATGTGTGGGTGAATGGATACTATACGCACAAGTGTGATGCTTGTATACTCCAACCACTCCGATGCAATAAATTATACAATAAGCATTTCAGTACAGACTTCTCAGCTTCTCAAAGTACCGTGCAACTTTTCTTCAGTACAATAAGTTTTGTTTTATAGCTGCCTATGAAATCCCACGCCTGAGAAGCACATAATCTCAAGGACGTGTTACTAACCCCATTCTAGAGCTGGGGAAACTGAGGCACTGACTAAGCACCTTAGATGAACAGTGAGGAGTCACAGCCCCGCTCCTCTTTAACGCCGGGGCAGCACTCTCAGCATGGGCGTGGTAAGATCCGTATCGGTGAAAACATGTGTGACCACTCGGGTTTCCTGAAAGCAGCCACCGAGAGCTCACAGTGCCGTCCCCGCATACCAGTTTCACGCAGGCGTGTAAAGGCAGAGGAGCTGGGCAGTGGATTAGACACACCTTTTCTCGGCATGTCAGTAGTTCCAGTGAATAGCTCTTGTCCCCAAGCACCCTGAGGGCTGTTGGTGTCCTGCCACGTCCCCGTGACGTCATCCTCATCCAAGCGTGTGTTTCCCAGCGTAAGCCTGAACTTTCCCGTGCCCCGTTGCAAAGGTGATAAAATGCAAGTGAAGCAGAAGGTCTGTGTCACTAATAGCGACCTTGCGGGAAGGGGTGGGAGAGCGGGGTGAATACGTATCTCCTTCCACGGTACCAGAGCAAAACAAAGACAGGTCCTGTGGAGGAAGGGGTTTGCATTGTACCTGTGCTCTGGCAGCTGCTTCTCAGAAAGCCGGCTCACCTCAGCCTAAGTGAGACGGGCTGTCGTACGTGCGCTTCAGCCTGCAGGCTCTTCTGGCTGAAATCCGGCCCCTCTTGTGACTCACTTCACAAGAAACATCCACTTCAGACCTCTGTTCCCCCCCACCGCTTCTATTCACCAACCTTGTTATCAGAGAGTGTTAAAAGACCTTCTCAGAGATTCATTGAGGGGGCATAGAGGTAACTACAGGGTTAGAAATGCACAGTTTCGTGACAGGATGTTTGATATGCAGTAAACAGCCAAGGAGGGCAAGGGCTGAGGCTCTGAGAAAAGGGTTGCTGCTGTGATTCACAGCCCATGAGCACGGGACTGTTTGGGGACCTGGTTAGGTGAGTGTGGGTCAGGTTTGGGTATGGGATCCGAGGAGTTCCCTGCAGATCTCTGTGGTTGTGTCTCTTCAAAATCAGTGTCTACCTACCTGCTTGTCACCAGTCCCTCACCACAAGCTCGCAGTCCCCTTCTGTTTAATACTCATCATCCAAGATGTGCATTGAACCTGCTTGGAGCTGAGGCAGCATCCCCCAAGGCACTGTACCCACAGACACAGCTGTGGCACAGCTGGGCTCTGGCAAGAGGGAGAAGCCAACTGCAAACACCCCCAAAACTCCCATGAGGCCACCCCCTCGCTCCCACCCTCTTTCTGCAACAGAGAGGGCACAGGGCAAGGATGACCCTGCCCCTGCCACTGAGCAAACCAGTGTGAGCAGAGCCCGTCCCAGCTGCCATACAGCCCATCACCCTCTGCCTTCACCTTGCAGCCAAGCTGTGCTGTAGGCTGAAGGAGAAAACCATGGAAGGAGAAGAGGAAGGAAGTGGAAGGACAGGCTAATCCTTGACAGAAACTCCCTGAGGAACAGGGAGACATGGGCAGAGCTGCAGTCCTAGCCCTGAGACAGGAGACAACAGCAGTGACTCCAGCCTCCTCCAGCCCTCATCTCGTCCCAGGCATTTATATAGGGAATGTCTTCAAAGGCTTCCTCTCCTCTCTCCTGCCTTATCCACTCCCCCACATCACAATCTCTCTGTGCACTAGGAGAGGAGAGCACAGCATGTTCTTTCCCTCTTTCTCCTATTCTGTCTGATTTCTGCCCCGGTGGTCATAGTTCACATAGGGCTTGGTTTCCCTTTCTGTTCTTTATGGAGATGTGCTATTCCTCACCCAAGCTCTCCCAAAGGAGACCATCCCTCCTCCTGCTCTTGGTTCAGGCTTCATTCCCACCTTCTTTGTCAACAGCACAGGGTGTGGGCTCACCCAAGTGCTCCCAAATCACCCACCAGCCAAGCCTCTGTGTACATCAGGCTTAAAGAAGAGTTTTCATGAGCATAGAAGAGAGACACAGCTGTGAGAGAAATACCTCCAGCCTCTGGCCTCCAGACAGATAACTGGGGTTTTAAACTCCCTCTAGGCATTAAAATAATGACCTTGGGTTTCCAGTGTGCTCCTCCAGTCCTAACAATAAAGAGTGTGTTAGAAAGTCCAGGGGAGAAGCTCCTTCCTTCCTCCTCTGCCTTGCACACACATGCATGCACAAGCTCTGCTTCCAGTGCAAAAGGGTCTTGCAAAAAACCCCAGGATTTTCAGGAGTTTCGTACTCATATAGGCACTAGAATAACTCACCACGTTTAAAGACTTCTTTAAATGTTTGACCCTGCTCCCCACGGAAAAATCCAGCCATGTGTGTCACAGCAGCATCTACTGGGTGCTTCAGAAATACCTGGCTCTGATTTCAGTGTCTTAAAGGAGACTGAATCATATTGAATATCAGTCCTTACAAATCCCATCCTACCGCTCCTCTCACTTTTCAGGGACAATTACTTGTGGGAGGATGGTCAGCATACCCATGAGGATGACAAGCGATTGTTCATTGGTTTATAAGATAATCTCGTAATATCTTATGATCAGTCATAAGATTTTCTACAGCACAGTAATCTGTGTATCTTGAGTTGTTCCAATATCGAAGTGCGTCCGAAAAGGGTTAGGTCAAATAGATCTCCAGAGGAACTCCTAGCAATATGCACAAGGAACTGAGTTCAGCAATGCCAAAAGAGACCTGAAAGTTCATCTCCTAGCCTTTATGTTGCCCCTGAACAGTCTGATCTACAAATCTTGCAGTGGTTTATGGCAGAGCCTTTCTGGGAAGGACCCTGGATCGCTTTATCTTCCCAGCACCAGTTTTCTGACATGTTATAAGGGCTGAGGAAGTGGACAGATGTTGTGGTCCAGGCACAAAAGAGTGGGATAAGCCATCCCATCCCATCCTGGGATGGGAGTCTCTAAGCAATCTCTAAATGCTGACTATGGCTTGGGCTTTTCCTTGACATGAAGGTTGCCCCAAAACCAGACTCACAGGTACTTGAGCTTGATGGCTTAGTTGCTCACTGGGTGAACAACACAAGTGGTAATAACTCTGGCTTCATGGCGGTAACTCTGTCTTCAGTATTGGCTTAGCAGCAGTTCCTGCAGAGGACTTCAGATATAGTCGTTAGACACCCTTTCTTCTTCCTCCTCTTATCTGTTTGTTATATCATTTCAATGCCCCCTCCTTCCTTCATCTGATTTCAGGAAGAACCATCTGAGGTTCTTCCAAAGAACTTTTCCAATGATGAACTGATTCTTCACTTGCCAATCTCAGGAAATTAATTTCATAACTATGCCATAAAGCTTGTACAGGAGTGTTGACACCACCCATCACTGAGTCCCTGCTGGAGACTTGGTGAGATATGTGTGGAAATGTCATGCCATGTGGCACATGGTGGGGAAAGTGGCCAAAATTTGTGGCTGACTCTTCCAACAAGGCACACTCTCCACCTGCCACTTCACTGCTGAGCCTCTTCCCTAGATGCCCCACCACATGTGTCCCATCATTGGACACCATTATTAGTTTCATACGTTTTGAGAAAGACATTTGTTGATGATGTGACATAGAGCTAGCTTCTATTGACAACATGCAAAAGCAAGTTTAATAACGCCCTGCTTTTTCCCACAATTACCTCTCTAGTACTATGAAACTCATTGTTTTCATTAATTTGATTGTGTCTGACTTGTATGTGGCCTCTGGTACAGAATGTTCAGTGAAAGAACAATCCTAAAATAGAAAAATCGAAAGCAAAATAAATCCTACCATATGGGTCAAATCTCATGGTCTCCATGGGATGGGTTTCATGCCATGGAATCTCTATCAGAGCTTCCAGTATTGCTTTGGTAAACAACATGCGAGCGGCCGAATGCAGGACCACTTTTACTTCTCCGCAGCTTGCTGCCTTGCACAGACAAGCCTGGCGATCGGAGAGCTGTGGGTAATGACACAAAGAGTGCAGCCGAAACCACTCAATATATGCCAAAACCCCTTGTTTACAGATGGGAATGATTTCAGTGTTTTGGGGCATTCTCAGGAACAGTCTCTGGCCTTGTGGTCATTTGTGGGTTGCAGATTCAGCAGAGAAAAAACAAAGGCGACAGGTGAAAACCGAGAGGCCAGGGAGGAAACAGAATCCCTTCCAGAGCCCTCACCAGCGGGTGGTCTGGAGGAGAAGCCAGGAGTTCAGCCAGGCTCCAGCCTCATGCAACTTCCGTGTGTAACATGTAAGAACATTTTAACTGGAGCCAGATTAAATCCATCATGTGAAGAGTAGAGTGAAACTACTCCCAAAACTGTAGCTTTATTGCAGCCAGTGAGGAAACATGAATATTCGAGTGACTGCAAGAAGAGGGTTGATTATTAGCTTGGTTTATCTCCAGCAGATTAGGAATTCCAGGTCACATCTGCTGACTAAACATAGTTTATCGTCTCTCTGACCCCAAACTTTCGAGGAGGAATTATTCATACAGCCCATTTTAAATCCAATTTTCACTATATATTCCCTTTGTGTAGTCAGTATCAAGTAAGTCCAATCAGTCCTTCTAACGGATGCTTCCTCTCAGCCGCAAATTTCAATTCCAAGGAAGAAATCTGAGCTTTCCTCCTGGAGATTTCAATTTGGTTGTGCAGGGAAAAGCTCTGGTTTTGGTGCTATTCACTATCCTGTTGCCTTTTAGGCAATAAGAATCATTTGGAGGAGGTCATCTCCAACAACCTTTTTTAAAACTGTATACTGAAGTCCTGCAGTAGTGAGCAGCCGATGAAGGGTTAAGCTTTCTTTGTGCTGCTGTGCTCTGCAGCCCTGCAAGTTGTGATCTTTGGCTGCTTCGGCTGCTCCCATGGTCAAACAAAACGACTGCCCCTCACTGCAGACTGGGTTGGACCCCACCCTGACTGATCTCAGGAAAGATTTTTCAGCGCCTTAGACCCTCCTGACATCTAAGCAAAGACATCTGGGCACTGCCTGCAAAACAGTGCTTGGAGCTAAGGTTCAGAGGGGTGTTTCTCTTGGATGGATGGGGGAGTAAGTGGGAGAGAGAGAAGAAAAATCAACCTGGAGATAAACAATAAATGAATTTTAAGATTTTTCTAGACAGTGTAAACCACAGCTAAACGCATGTGGTCCCACCAGCCTCCCTTTTTTCTCCAGAACTTTGAGGTCATCAAATGAAACAGCAAGTCATAGGGTTCAGAAGAAAAAAAGATGTTGTACTTTCCTGTGAAACACAGAGTCAACCTGTAAAATTCCTTGCTGTGGGATGCTGCAGCTGCCAGAAGTTTCAGAAAACAAACAGCAAAATTTATGGAGGAAAAATCAAGTGAGCAAAATTAAAGTTATAAGTACTGGCACTAGCTCAGGATATGTTCAGTCGTGGGTCAGGGTGGGGGCTGTTACACGTTTTGTAGTAGTGACACTATGTGCTTGTGCTATTCCCTGGCTCTACAAGTGGCTGGCACCAGAAACAACGGGCTGGGTTGATGTTGTCTGGCCATTCCCATATTCTGGTCCAGATGCAGAGCTTGTGTCTTTGCTCTGAGACTAGGATCACACAGCTACACCTGCTCCGTGCACCTGCCCGTACTTGTGATAACTTATAGTCAGAATGAGATCTTTCCTCCTAATACATCAGTTTTAGCTCAAGGATAAATTCAGGGCAACGTGGGGGCCAGCTTTAGGGGATGCTGGGACAGAGGATCACACATGACCCCGTGCTCTCCAAACACAGGCATTGCACAGCGAGACCTTCCCTAGAAACATCTGAGAAGAGGAAACCAGGCTGCTCACCTGCAAGTCCTGGCAAGTGTTAAAGCTTGTTTTTGCCAGAAAAGGAAACACGTATCGTTTACTACTCACAGAGCACAAATCCCTGCTGAGGAGGGAGGCGAGGCTGCTTGTCTGACTAACAACACCCAAAGGAATGACGTGACCAAGGTGTTAAGCATTTGCTCAGTGCAGCAAGGACTGTTGCACATGAGAACAATCTCTACGATCAATTCGAGGAGTCTGTCTACCTGCAGACTAGAACATCCCAGTCTGATCTCGGTAACTGTCTCTATACACGCCTCTTCTCACTTGATCCTGACTTTGTAAAGGACAAGAAATGAAGATTCACATGTTTACTGAAGAACAGGCCAGTCACTGAGGACTGTCAGTACTGGAGTACCTTTAGCCTAGAGAATAGAGAGATTGCAACACCTTGGTTAAACCCAGGTCTTTCAGCTGAGATTAATGATCTGAAGGAATGGTATTTCCCCAAAAGTTAGGTAGAAAAAATAGGTGAAAATAGAATGAAAGCTCTTTGGGACCTCCAGTGAAAAAAAGAACCTTAGGCAGAGGAGGAAAGGCAGTGGTTATTGCGTAAAAAGAGGGTTTATTTTGCTGATTGAACCAGTGCAGAAAATCATCTAAAGAAAAGAAATATTTCATGTCTCAAAGAAAGGAAGGAAGTCCAGAAGAGGAGACTGGATGGTCTTAGGGATGCTGTAAAATTCTCTGCAAATTCCAGAGCACTGACAACACTGATGAGTGATGAAGGGGAAAAGCAGAATTTCAGTGTTTATCTTGATCTGTAAATTCCTTCTGATGTCCACGGAGAGTTGCTGGATTTTGAAATCTTTCATGAAATGTGAGTAATAAGTATCAACTTCAAATTGTCCCTGGAAAGTAAAATATAAATTGGGTGTTCAGGAAGCTGGGACTCTGTGCATGAGGTGTTTATATGAATTGTCAGGGGTGTTCAATGGTCAGAGACATGATCAACTTGTCTTCAAGCTCTCATTTAGAACATGATGCAGGCACTTCAAAAGTGGGCACAAAGGCACGGGGAAGAACCTGTGCTGCAGCCTATGTGGACTATGGGAGATCTAAGAGCCCATGGGTGTCTCTCAGTGTTGCCTTTTGTCAGCTTTGTTTGACCCTAGGCCACTCAGTCATGCATTCACCCAGTAACACTGCCCAAGACAGCACCCCTCAGGGACAGAGGAGCAATGGGACAGCTGTGCAGTCCCTCTGGAACACAGTACCCATCCATCTCCAGGCAGCTGTAGTCTGTAATCCCACAGCACCCCTCACAGAATAAGGCTGTCTTCAATCTAAGCTCCACGGCCTTCTGGAAGGGGAAGACCCTGAGGACACGTGGTGTTCTACCATATGTCCAAGCAGTCAGACTCACACTACGGACAGATTTGGCACTAACTGGCCCAAAGTTGCCACCCTAAGTTGACATACCCTAAGCCCAGCTTTTACCAAGAACAGGGTGGGCATGGACTGCAGTGCTTCCAAGAGCCAGCAGCGTGGTCAGAGTGCTACATCATACTGGATATGCCTGCATGTCTGCTACGCACCTGCTCAAGACCACTCTTGATGTCCCTCCCAGTGCAGGTGCAATAAGATCGTTGCCGCCCAGTACTCCTCCCTAAACTTTCCTAGAAGGTTCAGTAGGAAGCGCAAGTCCTTCCCACACGTAACATCTCTGATCCCCCTCTTGGCTCAGAGCCTGCAGCTGAAGGATCTAAACCTGCTGAAAGTGTCTTTGTAACTTGTGCCTGGGTCCAGAGCTGATGAGTAGCTGCCTGATCTGTCTCAAGGGGGTCAGGAGGGGCAAGAGAGGGATGAGTCAGTTCAGCACTTTGAAGCACCTGGCAACACTGCACATTCCTTTGAAGATGAACATTATCGGACTGATATGAGCAGCCAGACATCAATGATCAAACCCAGGCACTCATAACCCTGCTCTGCTCAGGTTCATGTGCGTTTCTGCCCTGCCTCTTCATCAGGCAAAGAATTGTTCCTCCCAGGTACCAGCTCTGACAGCCAGCACCATGTTAGTTTCTCTACTCCCTGTAGCAGAGTTCTTGATGAATACGCAGAGAGATAGATCTGTTTTGTTATCTCTGCATTGCCAAAGAAAACTTTGCTGCTTCTCTCTTTTTCACTTTCAAAGCTATAAAACTGGGGTCCTCAGAGACCCAGGAAAACACCATTTCTTCAGCTGCAGGTTCACAGCTCCCCAGTTCTCTCAGAAGTGAGAAAGGACATGACTGGAAAAGTTTGCTACCAGGTAACTAGGATGGATTTCGTCACGCCAGCACTGTTGTCCAGACATTGGAGACCGGCAGCCGCAAGTGTTTTCAGAGCAAACCAGCCTTGCTTTGTCTCTGCCTGGTATGGTGAGATTGCAGATGCTTTCCTCCCCTTTGCCCCCCCACCCTGCGTTGCGCAGGACTGGTCAGGTAATCACGAGTCTGTTTGTTTGTCTGTTTGCAAATCTCAGGAAGCAGCTCCAGCAAAATCCCCTAAGTCATCAGAATGCAGCAAACCACGGTGTCAAAACAATACCACCCCATCCCTACCTCCAGCAGGACCTTTATCAGTAATCATCACCTGTTTATCTCAGGTGGTCCAGGCTGAAGGTCCTCTCCATCCAGCCCATGGTGATGATGGGCAGCACCACCCAGACCCCGGGCCCTCTGAAGGAGACGGTATTTCCTCACCCCACCTGTTCTGAGTCCGGTTTTGTCAATATTCAAATATTCACGTAGGAGAAAGGGAAACTATTGTAACTGGACAAATAAAGGCTGGAGAAAGAGGGCACTCCTTCCTGGTCTGTAATCCCCTTGTTTAATAAACCTTAGTAAATCACTGAAGCATTCAAATCTGGAAATTTCTCCTTTAAGAGAGACCCAGTAATGCAAAAATATCCTTATTAAAATGGTAGATTCAAAAGTTTGGGTTTAGGGTCCTGTGTAGCACTTGTACATGGACGATGAGTGTTTGCTCAGCTGCCTCTTGGAAAGCCCTTTAAAATCATAGTACCGATAATTTCCATGACTTCTCTATTGCTTTCACTGCGGTGTGCCCGGGGAGCAGAGCAGTGAGTCTGCCGGGAGGGAGATGCCTCCCTGCCTTTGTAGGTGGTGGCACTGGGGTGGGCTGGGGAAGGTGGGTCACACGGACCCTCGCGGGACCGGGGCGTCTGGCACAGCCCGATCTCCACTTTTCCTGCCCGATGTGCTGGCTCAGAAAGCGTGTCTTCACCGAGAAGGGAAGTTTATAGGTCCGGATGGTGAAGGATAGCAGCAGGCAGAAAGACCCAAGGAAGGCGAGTGTGGGTTCACGCTTCTAGGGCCCCCAGCTCCAGAAGGGGGGAGACCCACGAGCACAACCGGGGCACACTTTGGAGGTGCCAAAATCTCCAAGGGTGTCAAAGCATCCGCTG
>NW_010401616.1:57838-58069 GCF_000710305.1 Buceros rhinoceros silvestris
CAGCGAGAGCGGAGGGTGAGTCCCTGGGGCTGCGGGTGGGGGCGAAACCCTGAAGGAGATCACACCCCGGGGAGAGAGGGAGGGACCCAAGTGCTCCCCTCACCCTGGGGAGCGGGGGATCGACATCCCTCCCGACACTGCACTCCAGGGAGGGGTGGGAGCGGCAGCAGCCAGGGCGGCTCCCCCGGTTTCACCGCGGAGGACGGCAGGGTGGCTGCGAAGGGCCGCGTC
>NW_010401617.1:0-1619 GCF_000710305.1 Buceros rhinoceros silvestris
TTGTATCTTACTGGTGATGGTGAGTGAGTGAAATTTGTCAGAATCGTTCCCCAATCTGTTAATTGCCACACAGCAGAAGGTGTAACTGTCACCCAGCTCCTGGAAGGGGACAACACTTTCCACCTTCACCTCTTGGAAGGGCAGCACGTTCTCCACCTGTGGACTGGAGTCGTTCAGTAGCAACCTGTAGTCCTCATATCTGCAGAGACACCGAGCAGGAGAGAATGAGTGATCTCCTGTGGCAGCATTGCTCATCAGTGAATTCGTGCCTGACTAGAGAGGAGGCACTAGGAATCAGGGCTGCAGCTCTGTGAGATGTTACTCACTACCTGGTTAAAAAACCTTCCCCTGAACATCAATACCCTGCACAGACAAAGTCTTAACTGCCTTTATGTGGCTACAGCTGTGGCAGTGGTTCCCTCTTTGAATGGGGCTGCTACTGAGACATCCCCTGTCTGGGCAGCTGCAGTTGCCTCCCTCCCATCACACTGCAGCTCTGTGAAGACTTGGCCCTGCAAAGCCTCAAGCCTCTGGAGGTCCCAGAAAGATGACTAGGACCAGCCAGGCTGTAGCTCTACGTCAACCTACAAGGCACTTCTCCCAAGGACCCACAACTTCCTCAGAAGAGCATTGGCAAAACAGGAATGACAGGTGGCCGAACTCTTCAGTCTCCTGACTTCAGGAATAGTACCTGTCTCCTCTCCTCAGGGAGTCCCCAAGAACCTTCCTGCTGCTGTTACTGCTATGTTGCCTGTGAGCAAGCCCAGGCGGTGCCGCTCAGCAAATACCAGCAGAGCCAGGGCAAGGGCACACCTTGGAGATGCTCAGTCTGCTGGGCATTTCTTACCCGTCAGAGTGCATGGGGCACTGGTACCACTCAATGCGTGGGCCAGGGTAGCCCATGGCCACACACTGCAGGCTGCTGGAGTCATTGGCTGCCACCTTGATTTTGTGGACCCTTGGAGGAACTGTTGAGGAAGGCAGATAAACAGTGAGTGCTATGACCAGAAGAGCACGTCCCTTGAGCTCCAATTTACCTTCTGTGTGTGCAACACCAAAACATCAGGAACCCCTGTGCTGCACACAGGTTTGGGCTGGGTCCCAGATGCACTCTGGCTGTGTGTCCGGTGGGCATGGGGCTGGAAGCACCCTGGTACCCCACCCTACTTGCTGCCAGCTGGGCAGCAGCCCCAGGGCAAGCAGGGTGAAAGAACAGGCAATATCAAGCACTTACATGTCACAGAAATACTGAAGTTGACTGATGCGCTGGTGCCGTTGTTGAGGGCATAAAACGTATAGAGACCTCCATCTCCTTCCTGCAGGTTGTTCAGGAAGAGGGTGGTGTTATACCTGCTCGCACAGAGTAAACGCCATGAAGAAAGCTCTGCTGAGGAACCTCAAGCACTCACACAGTCTTTGCTTAGTGAGGTGTGGCTGATTCTCGTGCCTGGGAGTGGGTGAACACTTCCCAGCCCTGATCCCAGCCCATGGGGGCAATCTGCCGCTGGCTTCTTTGGGGGAAGCAGGCAATGTCTGATCTTCCTTTGAGGAAAGACCTTTTGTCACCAAGTGCACAGCAGTTCTGAAAGGCTACGCGTGGGTGAATGCTCAGAAAGAGT
>NW_010401617.1:1735-2104 GCF_000710305.1 Buceros rhinoceros silvestris
AAGAGTGTTTAACATCTAAATCTTTGCCTTTGAAGGGCCAGAGAATGCTGGTCCTCTGCCTTTGACAAAACCCCTCCCATTTCACAGTCCCTAGTGCCCCCCAGTCCCCTCTGTCCCCAGCCCATGCCTCAGACTCCAGTGGAAGAAAGAGTTCACCCTAAAGCCATCATGCTCACTGAGTGCCTCCGTTCCTGTTGTGGATTATTTGGGGGTTCTAAGAAAACAAGAGGGGAATTGTCACAACTCCCCAACAAATGGAAGGATTCTCTTTGTGTCCTTTTGGCCTCAGTTGTCTGCAGGCTTTGGAAGAGCAGGGCCATGCCCTCCATTAGGTCTTATCCACGTAACGATGTTTATGGCTTCTCTTTA
>NW_010401617.1:2288-3671 GCF_000710305.1 Buceros rhinoceros silvestris
CACAGAGCACGGGGCAGGTCTGAGGAGCAGTGAGGACATTCAGGTTTTTTGTACTGGTCACCCACCCCTGCAGTTTCTTCCTGGGAACTTTACCAACCAGACCACAAATGCGATAGTGGCTTCCACAAGGGTTTTTAAAGAGAGGGTTGCCAAGTCAGACAGAGGTGGTGTCCTCCCTGACCTTCTCAGACCTGATCACTCTGATTTGCTAATAATACTAGAAAGAGAAGACAAAGGCAGAACAGTTCCCCTCTTTAAAACCCAAGAGTTTTCTGTCAGCCAGCAGCATGGGGTCTGCCTGTCTCACAAGGGAAGCATTGTTGGAAACTTGCCAGCGTAGAAGAGAGACATCACATACCAGTTGTTTCCAGAGAACGTTTTGCTCTCGACTGGGAGGCTCCCAGAGTCCTTCCAGGGGTTTGTGTGCTCCCAGCCCCAGTGAAGAAGTGCTGGGTAAGCCTCAATGTGGATCTGCAGCGTCAGACTTTCTCCCAAAGCAACCTCCTGCCTTGTGGCTTGCATTGGGGTCAGGAGCACATAACCGCTCTCTGCAAGATGAAGGAGAGCATGACCATCAGAAGGCACATCCAGAGACCTGGAACAAGCTTATACCAGTTTCCTAAATGGACCATTGTTGGACAGGGCAGCCCCAGCTGGGAGACTGCAGAAGGGAGAGAGGCGTTACACAGATTACACCACCAAAAGAGTGCTTTCTAGTGGCTTCTTTGTCCAGGCAGCTTGGATTACACTCTGCCTGAGGAGAGCCAGAAAATCCTGGTGAACTCTAATGGGGAAAGAGGTTTTACGTGCTGTATCCTAATAAATGATGAGGCTTAAACTGTATCTCCTGATTGTCCGTAGAAGACAGGCCCCTTAGCTAAACTCCTGGCTTCTCACCTGGAACCAGCTCAGACCAAGCCCTCTTTCTGAGTCGTCATTATCAGCGGCTTTGGGTCATCAGCAAACCCCAGCCTACAAGCTGGAAGGATGAATTTTGTCTTGGGATATAAACAAATGTACAACAGACCTGGGTCCTCTCACATGGATCTGTTACTGGAAGAGACAAAGGTCCAAACTCTGCTCACCTTTCTTTCTAGCCAGCTTTTCCTGGTCTTCAGCATAACCTTGGCCCATTCTTTTGTTTGTTTGTTTGTTTTAAAGCTGTTTATAAACACAAACTGAGAAGAGCTTTCTAATTTTTCTTCCAGAATCAAAAAAACGTCCTCCTGCCCCTCAAGACGAGAAGCAAACACCAGTCCCTTTCCTAGCAGCTCCACAGCCCTCACGCGAGCCGTCAGGCACAAGTGAAAATGATGTTTCCAACAACGAAACTAGAACAAGGTGGAGGCAGAGGTGGAAAATACTCCACACTCTGTGCGGTTC
>NW_010401617.1:3857-36288 GCF_000710305.1 Buceros rhinoceros silvestris
GATCCTGCCGAGTTGTTCGCTGTACAGGTGTATTCCCCGCTGTCTTCCATGGTCACCGCTGGAATGGACAGGGTGTCGTTGATGATGTAGTGGTCATTCTCAAAGCTTGTAGTTTTAGATGTCCTGACCTGTCAGACAGAGAGGAAACATCGGGCACTTCCTTGGAAGGGCAGAGGCTGGAACTGAATACTTAAGGCAAACATACCCAACCCCTCCTGTTGTGGGCCACTGAGCTTTGTTACAGAGCTGCTGTCACTGAAAGCCATCTGTGTGGAGACCAAGACATTCAACCTGAGTACTCCAGACAGGTATCCCGCAGCAGCTGCTGTTATAACTATTGTCAGCCTTCTGACTGCAAGTTGGCCTTATGCTGTGTGATCCAAACACATTTGGGTGTTATTTCAAGGCCTTAAAGGCATCAAGTATAATAAGGACTTCTAGACCGTTAGATAGGGCTTGCTAGCAGTTAAAAGTCAGGACAACACAGATTTTTGGGATGCACTCCCTTTCTTCACCCGTATCTTTTGCCTGGGGAACTGCGTGTCCTGAACGTCTGCTGCTCTTACAAGCCCTGGCAGGGCTGGCTGGGGAAATGTCACCTTAGTAGGTACTGTGGCTCCTGCTCAGGGAATTCAGCTGAAATAACATGCTTTCCTTCTCTCTTGCAGCAGGATCGTGACAAGGGGCAAGTGTGTCTTAACCCTGTGTCACCCCAAGGAAAGGATGGCCATAGTCAGGCTTCTACAGCTGCCTTCAACAACTGCTCTGGTTGGGCAGTTTAAGGCTTTGCTGCCTGTGACTTGGGTCTGGGCTGTTCTTACCACCCTCCATCTCCCACTTCCCAGGAAAGCCTAATATGCCCTCGAACATGCACAACTTACAATCTTTTCTGCTGTCACCCATCTGATGTCATACTTGTGGGAAGGAGCGGTTGCTCTACAAGTGACTTTGAAAGGTTCGC
Source organism: Buceros rhinoceros silvestris (assembly GCF_000710305.1). Classification (NCBI taxonomy): domain Eukaryota; kingdom Metazoa; phylum Chordata; class Aves; order Bucerotiformes; family Bucerotidae; genus Buceros; species Buceros rhinoceros. Next base: position 4,819 of record NW_010401617.1, read on the forward strand.
CCATGATTCGCACATGGTCTGTAGGGTGCACCAGCACTGACACAGGCTTCTCTGGTGCTGTACAAAGGCAAGCAGGGAAAGATTCAGTGTCAGCTGGTCCAGCGACCCCATGTGCTTCGGAGACTCCCCAGGGCCTGGCTACCTTCTCCTTTCCATCCTCTTCAGTCTCTTTACCCTTAGCCTTCATCACTTGGGATCACCACTATTTTCTGTGCACATGTCTACGGAAAGCAGTACAGGTGGGGGACAGCACAGCAGACAGTATGGCAGGTTGAAATGGAAAGGGAACCTTCTGCCATGGTTACATCCTGAGCATCAGGGCCTGAGGGCTCGCAGAACATCAGGGAAGAGCAGTGTTCTCTGTTCTATGATAGTGCCTGCAAAGATTTGAACACTGCTGAACACGTGGAGATCTACCTGAAGGAGCCAATTTGCCAGAAGCTGATGGAATTTTGCCTCTTCTAAGTACCCTTTGAAGACTGCAGGTTCAGAAGGTCTTTCCTACCACTGGTGAGGAGCTTTTCCTTAACTGTGGCCAGCTTAGCTATTGCTGTCTCCCTGAGGACAGCAGCAACCCCAGCCCTTTACCTTCTTCCACAATCAGCCTTATTCTTGATGACTTCTCTAGTTTCCCGTTTATCACTGCTTGACATCGGTAGTAGCCCTTCTGCTTGCTTTGCACGTTGTACAGTGTAATTCCTTTCTCAGCACTGAAAGAATAGTTGCTCCCAGGTGCGAGAGGAGAGTCGTCATTCATTATCAGAGTCACGCTGGATCCATACTCGGGGGCCGTGATGAGACAGGGGAACTCAGCATTGCCACCTTTGGTCACAGAGATCCGGAAACCCGGGGTGTACCACACATTGTTGGGATCTGCAGAGGAAACAAGGTAGACCAGAGAACAGGGTCAGAAACTGCCTGGAAGCTGAGAAACATCTCAGCAAAGGCAAGTCTCCAGCATTGGTGCCCAGAGGGAGTTTGATGCTGGGGCAGCCCTGCTCACTGCCTGCCTGACTCAGCCTCCAAACACTCACATGACAAGCCCAGTTCCAGCTAAGGCCTTTGAGGAGAGCACAGCAATCAACTCTCGAGTGTACGGAGGCAGCAGAGCTGAAAGGTTTGCTTACCTCTAATTACACTTAACCTCTAATTACACTTACCTCTAATTTACACTAATAACACATGGTGTTAGTTTTATTTATCATCAGTGTCTCTGGTGCAAGGGAAGGGGTGAACTCAAGTGGTGTTGCTATCACAGCATAACTTCTTCTGGGGTAAAAGAGTATCTGGGGTGCAGATCATGTTGTGAGGATGTGATTCATGGGACTGCCTCCCTCACCTGGGGCTCTGGCAGTATGGTTCTCTGATTTCCAGATCTCACGGCTCATTACAACACCGAACAGACTGTTATGTCTGTTTTTCAGGAAGGGAAGCCAGCGTAAAGGGAGGGAGAGGTCCAGCCCATTCACAGATGTGCACGAGGTGTAGATGCTCTGCACTCCACCCCAGTGCTTCAGCCATGGGCTCCATTTTACATGGTTGTGGGTGAGCCACCACCTCACTAGGAGCCTGCGCTGCTCCCCAGACACGCACACAACCACAGCCAGAAGGAAGACCTACATAATGGCCGTGCTCCCTGAGAGGAGGCTGGTGGGTAGAGGAAAGCACGGTTACCTCGCACAAACAGATGCACAGTTGTGATGCCCTTGTCGCTGCTGTTGACATAAGCACACCTATAGGTGCCTGTATCCCTGTAGGTGGCCTTGGGAATACTGAGCGTGCTGCTGGTGTGGTTGCTGAACACATTCTTTCCGCTTTTCCATTCAACTTGGGACTCTCCTGAGCAGTGCAAGGTGACTGGATCACCCGTGTTGACAACCAGAGCAGGGAGGTCAGGGCTGATCACCGGGGATGCTGAGCCTATGAAGGAAAGCGAGATGCAAAAATGATCCTGAGAGATGTTCTGTTGGAGTTCACCCTGCTGAGTACGGAGTGGCTCAGCATCAGGAAGAAACTGAGCTTGGGATTCAGACTAGCTTGTTGGCTCACGTCACTCCAGCCATTCTCCATCCTAACAGACTGATAGAGAATCATAGAATTATTTAGGTTGGAAAAGACTTTTAAAATCAAGGCCAACCATAATACTGCCCAGTTCCCTACTAAACCACGTCCCTCAGCACCACATCTACACATCTTTTAAATAATTCCAAGGATGGGGACTCCACCACTGCCCTGGGCAGCCCATTCCAGGGCTTGACAGCCCTTTCTGTGAAGAATTTTTTCCTAATGTCCAATCTAAACCTCCCCTGGCACAACTTGAGGTCATTTCCTCTTGTCCTGTCACTCCAAGGAATAAATTTTAGGGAAGAGAGAAAACCCCACATGTGAACATTCAGATCAGTAGAACAGAAAAAACAATCATCTGGAGAAGATTAGGCCAGATGCTCGCTTGGAAATTGTTCCTGTCGGGCTTTGCCTCTTCTTGCAGCAGTTTTCCTATCATAGCAGTGCTGGAGCTCTATGAACTTGGTTAGCACAAACCACCATTTGGTGAAGTTTAAGACAAGTCCAGTGGATGCAGCTCTCGGTTGCACTGGTGCTGCAACGAGCTAGAACAGACCTGGGAAGCTTCTGCAGAGCAGGAGGTCAGTGCATGCCCTTTGGAAAGACTGGCTTTCTGATGGATGGGCAGTGGATTTTGAAGGACACCTACTTACGCCTTACCAGAGTCACACAGTGCATCCTCCTTGCAGATACCATCAAAACATTATGAAGTGGGCCAGCATTGTTATTAGTATTTGGAGGGTGGGAAACTGAGGCACAAAAAAGCTCAACAGCCCATGACTGCAGCTGTACGTACAGCAGCAGGGAATGCCAACTCCGGCATTGCAACCCAGCTGCGTTTCTGATGCCTTCTCTACTTTGAAGATGTCTTCTCTGCTGGCTGAATAAAGGGGAACCTGGGTCCAGTCCTCAGTGTCAGAGGGAAATATTTTTTCCCATTTTGCCACATCAGCGAGTTCTTTGAGTCACCACCTATATTTAGGGTGGGGGGGGAAGTGAGAAATGAATCAGTGCTGTGGGGCTAGGGAAGAAGCGGTGCCACCACCCCCACACCAGGCCCTTGGAGAGGACAGGAAACACATTGCAAAGGGCTATCTGTGCTGGGGGGCTCCGCACCCCCCTCCGGCCCCTAGTGCTGTGGGACTAGGGAAGAAGCGGTGCCACCACCCCCACACCAGGCCCTTGGAGAGGACAGGAAACACATTGCAAAGGGCTATCTGTGCTGGGGGGCTCCGCACCCCCCTCCGGCCCCTATCCAGAGCTATTCTCCCACTTCTGCTTTCCTTCCCAGTTACTAACCCATCCTCACATCTTAAAGGGACACACGCCCGGGTTCACATAACACTGAGTATAAAGGAGGCCACCCAATTTATCAGCTCCTTGCGCTTTGTAGAAGAGGTCACGGCAGGCAGAAACAAGGGCGGGGGTGATGCCTCAGGCTCTGCGGCAGTCTGCTGTGGACTCACAGGGGCTCTTCAGTTGAAAGATCTGTGGTCCAAATGAACATCATACCCCCTATCTCATCAGGGACTGGGACAGGGCAAAGCAACCTGTAACAGCACTATTCATCCAGCTGAACTTGCATGTCCTTCAGGAGAGAGGGGCCAGACCTCCCAGCCCTTGTTGCAGGGAGGAGAGGAGAGGAAGCTACTTACGGTGATGAGTAGCAAGGACAGTTTAAAGTAAATATGTTCCCAGATGCTGCCTTGTAACACAGCCCATAGAAGCAGCACACACCCATCCTCATTCACCCCTGCTCCCAGCTCGTTTGGGGAGGAGGACTGTGCCCAACCTGTGTCCTGTGCTCCCCACTGTACTCAGGGCTGTAATGCCACAGCAAGTCCATCATTGCTCCAAGGGCATCCTTTAAGCAGTCTTGGGCTGATGCAATGGACGGCTCCAGGCCCCGGGGAGCATTGCTGGTTGTGACCGCGATGCAGTTGGCCAGGGGATACCCAGACAAGGCCTGGCTCCAACTCACTGGCCCTGCGGGCAGCAGCAGAAGACAGGGTGCTTCAGAGCATGGAATATTTGACATTTTATCTCCCTGGGGATTTTTTTTTAGCAATGCTTTATCTATCTGTGGAAAGAGGAAAAGCATCATTTATTCCCAGAGCAGAGAAAAACATTCCCCAGAGTCCTTTGCAAAGCCACATTTTCCACATATCTCAGGTACAACGTTCCTCCCATTTTGCTAAGCTGTGTTTTCTAGCAGGGCTTGACATTTGCTGCTTTCACTCTATCACTGGATGCTTTTGCCTCACCTACTCACCCCTTTAGCTATCCCACCACATCCAAGGCTTCAGCACCGTTTAACGGGAGAGCCAAGCTCTGTGCCTCATAGCTGCATTCAAACTGGCTCATGGAAAGACCCTGTTGTAACTGGTCTTTCTTGGTTTGACCATGGCAGGAAGACAAGAGTCATGTCACTCTGCATCCTTGCTGTTACCAGCTTCCAGTCACTCCTGAGATGCTGTGGTGAGAGAAGGCTGCTCCCTATAACAGGGAAGAACCAGCAGCCTTCAGGCTGTCACTGGAGGCTCCTGACAATGGCAGAGCCACCACGCAGGTGGAGTGAGGACAGAAGGGGCAGAGTCACTAGATGCAGGACAATGCCAGGTGAAGGTCACCCAAGCACCTACTCTGTGCATGCTGGGGGACAAGTCACACCAGTGTGTCCTTTTCCAGAATGGGGAAGCAGGGCTGCTGGGGGAGGATTTCTCCCTGCTGACCAGTGTGCAATCTTGCACGAAGCCCAAGGATGTCTCTGCTCTCCACCAGCTTCCGCAGTGTTGCCAGTAACTGCTGGCCAAAGGTTTTACCGCACTTGAGTTGTGTAACCATGACCTCTAGTTACAGCTGCAGACTCTGTCCCTGCCTCTCCCATGCCAGCCAAAACATTACATCCTACTGCTGAGGGTTTGGAAACAGTGAGGAAGAAGTGAAGACTGGTAAGGCAGAGAGGCTGAAGAACTTTACCAGAGAAGCCATTCATCAGGACCTTGACTTGGTCCTGGGGGATAAGCAGGCTATGGGCTGACCCTGGGAAGGACCCATACCAGGTCTGAGATCCCCTTGCTCTTTGCTCAGTGATGAGAGGGAAAAACCCCTCAGTTTCTGAGGGCAACTTTCGCAGTCACCTACAGTATCTGGGTGGGAGCAGCAGGTGGAGAAAAGGATGCTTATCACATCTCTGCCCAGGGCTTTTACCTCAGAGGTGGAGGTTCATCCACAACAAGAAGCTCCAGGAAGACCTCTCAAGCTGGCCAAGAATACCAATGTGAGCTGATCAGATTTCAAATCTTCCCTCTGCCTGATCTGAAGCGGAGATTTGAGCCCCTTCACTCCCCTAGCAAGAGCCCAGATCGCAATGGTCATCCCACATCAGCCCTGGGTACTCTCAGAAGATGCTCTTGTAATCCAAAGGTAGAAGAAGGAAGTCAGGCTCTGGCTCCAGCTTGAGCCTGTTGCTTTGGACACCCTTGGCACAGTGCAGCTTTGTGCTGCCGATGGCCAGCGGTGCTGGTACTCAAATGTGTCTCACACCCTGACATGGCAAACGATGCCTGAGGAGGATGTCACAGCTGATGACTTGCATTGCCCAGTGCCTCAAGGGACTTCTGGAGAGATCCTCACAGATATCATTATGATCTCTCACAAATCTATACCAGAGCTGCCTGGCCCCTATTATCTTAAAGGAGCACAAGAATTAAAATCACTGCAGCTTTTACAACCCACTTCCCAGCAGAGCAGCCCTGGAAAAATCCTGCTCATTGCATCAAAGACATCTCTTGACATTAAACACCGTGCAGTAAATCCATGAGAGGGATGCAGATTTCCTGAGCTGAAGATACAGGCAAAGCAGTATCTCCAGAGGGACACACTGCCTGCCTGCTACACCCCAAATGTGTTCACCCCAGATCGCCCCCTTCCAGGGGTGACTGCACGCCAGAGTCTCATTGTGTGAGCAAGCTCCAGGAAAAGAAGGAATGTGCTACACAAGATCTGAGAGGCTGCCAGCACTTCAGATGAAAGATTAATAACACTGGTTTCTGTCTGTTTAGTTGCAAACCTCAAAACAGGCTTTAGAGACTTTCTTGAGGTTGATGGGTTGTTGCCTCTTGGCCAGCTCCACAGCCTCAAAAACCAGCCCTATTCACCTTTCCCTTCTTGGCTGCCTGAGTTCTGTTTCCAATCACATCCTGGCTTTACAGCCCTGGTGTGTTTGCCAGCTCCATCAGGAAACAGCAACCCTCAGACACCTCCAGCCGGGTACGGGGTGCACTGGAATGTGCCAATGGAGCCGACTTTCCTGATTCTGTCACCTGCAGGGCAAGCACCTCCAGCTCTTCCTCGTTTGGGCAAAAGGATTATTTCAGAGACTGCTTCCCTCAAGACACACTTTCTGCCGACTCTCTCCTTCCTCCTGACCCCCATCCAAACTCAAACAGAGGGAAGTTTTCCTTTCCCATCTCTCCGCTTTCCAAGGCCCTTCCTATGCTATGTGCTACGTGCACAATTCCACACCCTTTGGGTTCATCAGAGCTGGGCTCCAAAGCCAACACTGACTGGCAACACACCCTCTTTCCACCACTGCCCTTCCTCAAATGACAGCCAGCTCTGGATGGTCTTCAGAAAGCTGCTACAGCCAGGTCTGCACTAAACACCAAGCTGGTGTCACCTCCCTGCCATACCATGGACCAGACACATTCTCTTGCCTGTTCCCTGCCTGTGCTGAGGTTTCTTGAACCTGCCCACACTAGCAGTGGGTGCCTCATGCAGCAGCCTCCGGAAGCAGGGACAGTCCCAGCCCACAGCAAGCCTTTGGTAGACACCGTTTGGAGGTCATCCCTTCCTCAAATGACAGCCAGCTCTGGATGGTCTTCAGAAAGCTGCTACAGCCAGGTCTGCACTAAACACCAAGCTGGTGTCACCTCCCTGCCATACCATGGACCAGACACATTCTCTTGCCTGTTCCCTGCCTGTGCTGAGGCTTCTTGAACCTGCCCACACTAGCAGTGGGTGCCTCATGCAGCAGCCTCCGGAAGCAGGGACAGTCCCAGCCCACAGCAAGCCTTTGGTAGACACAGTTTGGAGCTCATCTTCACCCTTCACCTCTGGAAGCCGAGTGCTCCATAGTCCAACTTCAGCACTGCTCCATCCCCAGCCCCACCAAGGCTGTCACACCTCCTTAGCCAAGAAAGGATGGAACGCGCAGATCAGACACTCAGGAAACCCTCACCACATCCCAAACCTGCCCTGGAATGACGTGGAGACTCCACAGGGCTTTAAGCGGCTGGTGGACCTACCGTGCCAGATGCCAGCTGTGGCAAGCAGCAGCAGGAGAGCAGGACCCATGTCCCCAGGGACTGCAGTATCTCCACCATGCAGCAGGGACCCAGCTGAAGTATTGTCTCAAGCAGTGGGTGCCTCTCCTCGTGGGCACTGTCCCCAGCTCTCCCTCAGCAAGAGCTTCTCCTTTCTGAGTTGACCACAAGTTAAGAAATTCCCTTTTTTCTGTTTGTTTTTGAAATAGGAGCAAAAAAAAAGAAAACAATGCTTTGAGACGTCACTGGTGACAAACCCTCTTGGTAGAGGTGGGGCCATGCATGGACCCACCTCACTGTTGGGGCCATCCTCCAACCAGAGACCCTGCCTCAGAGAGGGGCTCAGCCCCAGACAGATCCCCAGGGCTGGCAGGGGCCACTGCATCATGCCAGGGTTCAGGACAATCCCAATCTGCACCCAAACCTTCTGCCACCCAAACCCCCAGGGACTGCTGCGCACCTCCCTGGGGACACAGACCCAGGCTAGGACCTGCCTTGGTGGCAGGAGACTCCATTTTCCCTCAGTGGGACAGGTTTTACCTCCGGCACAGTGGTTCTTGCTGGCTCCAGGTCCTGAGGACCCCCACAGGAACACGGCTGACTCCCTCACAAAAGGCCCATGAGGATGATTCAGCCCAGGGCAGCTCCCAGGAGAAGAGACCTGGGAAGATGACAAATTATTTTCTTTTAACTGAGAGCCTGATGCCTGGTGCAGAGAGGGGTCCTGTGACCCTCCAGGCTCACACCAGAGCCCCACTCCAGCACCATGCCAAGGCAGGGTCCATCCCAGACAGCTGCAGGGGTGCCTCCACCACCCTCCCCAGCAGGGAGATACATCAAGGTTCAGCCCACAGACCCTTCCCTGTCTCCAGCTGGACTGGGGGACACACAAGGGCCCCAGCTCTCCTCAACCAGCACCTCCAAGCCCAGAACTCACAGCCTCACCATCAGGCAGCCACAGAGCTCAAGCAAAGACCCCCTCCTCCCCAGAAGGCCATCCCACCCTGCCCTCCTCCTACCTTGCTGGTGGGAGGCTTTTTAGGCTGTACTCTGGCAACCCAGCAAGCACCTGGGAGCAATAATTAGACTAATTAGATTAGCTAACCTCAGTAACCTTCCCCTGGACCGTGCCCCCTCCAAAATGGGGAAAGGGTAGGTGTGAAGCCAAACAGCTCTCCTAGGGATGCTCTAGTCAGCAAGGTGTTAGCAGGTCAAATCAGACACGGGGGGGCCCCTCGCTCTCTGCTCTGTCTCTGGGTGACCTCGTACTGCAGCAGAAGTTCATGACTGCTCACAGCAGCTCTGGGGTGGGAAGTTACAGCCACCACCTGACAGTGCTGGGAAGCACAGTAAGGAAGGTCCTGCCTGGGGAGAGCTGAAGGCTCTGCCTTGGCTGCACCCAGCTGCAGCCCCCTCAGCAGAGAGGTGACAGGGACGCCGGCTGTGAGACAGGGGCAGAAAGAGATGGGCTCTTCCAAAGTGCCAGCACAGAGGTGGCTGTTGGCTCTGTGCTGCAATGCAAAGGTGCCAGGCAGAGGAACGTCCCTCACGCCACCACAGACCGGAGGGGAATGGGCTTCTCCAAAGGCAGCAGTCAGCAAGGTACCAGCAAGACAAAGTCCTGGGGCCAGGAGATGAGAGCACAGCTGACTGTGCTGGAGATGACTAAGAGTCATGAGGACGTGGAGAGAGCTCTTGGGTTTGGCCAGAAGAATGGCTGGAGAGCATGAGGGAGCCCAGAGAGGAGGAAAGGCGGCTTTTGGCTGGAGATTTACTCTCAGCAGTTTTTCCTGGCAGCATGTGGGGAAGAAGAACATGAAGTAGAGGCAGGGTGGTGTGCAGGGGTGCTCCTGCCCAGAGCTGGGGGCTGCTGAGTGGCTGAGCCGCAGGAGATGTCTGCCTGATTATTCTTTCCTCCTTTTGAGCCAAAGGGGCTTTTTAAAGGATGTTTCTCTCCCCCCTTCTTCTTTTTAAGTTTGGGTTTGTTGTTTTATTTTTTTTTTCCAGGAACAAATGCCAGCTCAGAGAGAACTGACTCACCAGTGTGAACAAGTACTAAACCAGACAGGTTTAATACAGAGAAGGGAAACAATCTCTCAGCCTCCCTTCTTCTCTTTGAGGAGGCCCCTTGCAGAGCGTTTCTATGGCAGGGGTCCACAGGTGACAAGTCCTGCACGCATCGGTCTCTGAGCTGGGCTGGACACACCTGGGGAAGCTCCTCTGCTGGGGTTCTTCTCTCGTTGGTGACATTCTCTTCCTGCCTGGGGCTGTACCCCAAATCCTGTGGCTGCAAGCAGCAGCTCAGCTGCTGCAGGGCTAGTGCGGCTCGTGACCAAGCAGCTCTGAACAAGGAGCAGGGATGTTCTCAGAGGAGCTGCAGCCTTACTTTGAGTCACTTGAATCCTAGGGGTGCCTGTGGTCAGGAAGGTGTGCTGGGAGCTGGTACGAGACTTGCTGAGTGCCTGGCTTGCTGCAGGCTGGCTGTGGAGGGGAGAGAGGGGGCTGCTGTGTGTGAGCACTGCTTGGGACAACTGGGAGTTGAGGCTGGAAGCTGGGCTGGGCCGTTCCAGCCCTACAACACCCCTGCACTGAGTACAGCTGGCCAAGATGTCATGGCTGCCTGAAGTGCCCTGCAGCAGTCTGGGGGCACCTGTGTCCCCAGTGAGCTGATGGTACTCAAACAGCTAAAAACCCCGGCTGCAGCAGCCCACGGTTTGTCTCTGATATCTGAGTTTCTCTGTTCCCTGCGCTCTTCCACCAGGTGCTCATCACTGGAGAGGAGACTTCTTCCGGGGCGAGGAACATGCCTTGCTGGGAGTCCTCATGTCTGCCTACTCATTCCCAGCCCCGTGATCCCTCCTCAGTGCATCCTGACACGCGGAAGTCCTGCCAGGCAGGGGTTGGGTGATGGGAGCCACGGGGTTCAGGGCTGAGGTCTACCCTCTCCCTGCTTCCCCCCGAGCCTTTGCTGCAGAAGAGGTCATTTTTTTTTTTTGCCCTGCTGATTCAGCACCTGGAGAAAACTGCCCTGTCTGCCTGTGCCGTGCCAGGTGACTCAGAGCCTCTCTGGGGACACTCAGCCTGAGCTGGTCAGAGAGCCTGCAAACCTCCTCTCCGGCAAACGGAGTGAAGGCAAAAGCCTGGGAGACGCTGTGCAGGAAAGCAGAGCCCTGCTGGGGCTTGGGTCTGCTGCAGCTGATGCCTTTGGGTACACTAGAGGTTTCCAGGAGCTGAGGGAGGCACGGCTACTGCCCATGGGGACATCAGACAACATCGATATATTGGAACTTCAGTTCAAAATCCCCCCCTTTGCAGCAACCCTGGGTGTTCCAAGCATGTGGCTCAGAACTGCAAAGAGCTCAGCTCTGCAGCCTGGGGTCACTTGTGTGTGTGTGGGGGGGAGCAGTTTCTTTAGAGCTGGAGAGAGGAGAAAACTTTGGCTGAGCTGAGGAGGTGCCTGTCGTGGAGCTTCTGGAGAGGTGACTGGGGAAAGCAGGGGGACCTGAGGGGGTGGTACTGTGGGGAGCCAGTATTTTGGGGTTTTATCTTTAAAGAGTGTCAGCAAATTCCTCATCTCAGAGACAGGAGGAGAACCCAGCTTGGAGAAGAGTTGGACATTGGGACCCCTGCGCACTGCAGCGCGGCTGCTGCTGGTGCCCTGCCCCATTGCTACCTCTGGTCTCTCTGACCACTCTGAGCTACTAAACTATGTGGAAAAATCACCCGAGCTGCGATGCCTCCCTTCTCCTCCAGCCCAGCGCTGTTCAGTCAGGCATCTCCCACATCCCTACCCTGATCCAAGCACAGACCCAGCAACACTTCCAAGGAGCATGTCAAGCCCCTCTTTGGGGCTGCTGGCCCAGAGGGGATACACTTGGCAACTGCTGCTGGTGTCCTTCCCTCTACCCACCTACTCCCAGTGCAACACGACGCACAAGCTGGCCATTTACCAGAGGGATGGGGCAGATCCTGCCCTGTTTGCAGCCCCTTTTCCTTACCACGTCTCTGGTTCAGCTGTTGCCTTGCTGCGCTTCAATCTGCCTGGCTCCCAGCGTGGCTTTCCCTAAGCGCTGGAGTCATGCACAGCGTATTAACGTGCTTAGCCTTCACCCACGGCACGGTTAAGCTGTATTCCCAGCCCCATCTGAGTGGGAGCAACCAAAGCCAGGCAAACAACGGAAGAGGTGGAACTTTGCAAAAAGAAAAACACCTTTATTTTTAAACTCTTTCTTTAAAAACATATTTGTAAAAGTTTACAGCATAAAAATAATATCTCATGGCTATAGATGTGACATAGTACAAATCCTACAAATACATCTGTAAACCTAGGAAAATGTTAACTCTTTGGTACCTCAGTCTGAACTCTGTTTTTTCCTTTGCCCTCAGGATGGTTTCTAACAGACAGCATGGAGGCGGGTGCTGCTTCTGTTCAGAGATGCTGCAGAGTAACAGCGTGATGCCAGCAAGGCAGCACAGCAGGAGGGGCAGAGGGCAGAGGTCACGCTTTGGGCAAGCTTTGCAGTTCTGCTGCTGAAGGAGGAAAAGACAGGGACGATGGGATGCTGCAGAACCCCCAGCATGAGTTGGTTTCCCTGCCTCCTCCCACCCCTGCAAGAGTCACCTCTCCAAAGTGCTGCTGTAGCTATGCTGGAGCAGTTCCCCTGCCTTTGTCAAAGCCCACTGGATCCATCTGGGCATGTCCCAGTGACTTCAGCCCGCTGGGTGAAATGTGGGAATTATGCTGGGAGCCCAGCAACCCCCGTGCTGGCCCCTGAAATCTGATTTTTTTAACAATACTTGGCCTTCCCTGGGCGAGTCCTGCAGACACTATGGAGCCTCTACCGCTAGGGCCAGTGCTGGCTGCTCAGCACCTGGGCAGGGCTGGGCTTTGCTGCGGAAAGAACCCGCGCACGGCCCAGGGGCTGCCTGGCACCCCGTGAGGAGCTGCAGCTGCCCTGGCTGCTCTCTGCCTGTGCGACCACTTGGGACAAAGGCTGCTGAGGGCTGCCAAGGCTCAGCCAGGCTGGGTCTGGGCTCCCTGGGGCTGGCGTGGCAGCGTGCTGCTCTCCTGTCTGCGCGGGAGATCCCGTGGTTCACACTGTGAACTGGGACCAGAGCTAAGCCCTGAGCCCGAGCAGAGCCCTTCCTTGAGCCTGTGCGTTGGAGCAACGCGTTCAACTCCTTAGCATGTTAGCTGACATCGCCTGGCAGAAAAAGCCCCCAAAAGGAGACATCTGTGAAATCCCCTTCTCCACATGTGCCCAGCTTTACATGGGCAGACGTCGGGCTTCCCCACAGCCAAAACCTAACGCAGTGCCCAGTACCCTGTATTTGTGGTGCTCTCTCCCCCAGCCCGGAGCCCTGACTGGGAAGAAGGGGAAGAGCCATTTCTCACTTCTGGCTGACTTCCTCCCAGCTGCACATCTGCACTTCTGCCTCCCATCCGCGCAGGACTGCGCCACGGTCCCCTTGGCAGGTGAACAGAGACAGTTTAGTTACAAGTAAAGTCCGCTGTGCTCTAGATTTCTTAACATGACACAAACAAACACTAAACGTGACACTCGCGCTTAAAAAAATAATAACACTCTCAAACCGAGAAGGACAGAAGGATTAAAACCTGCACACACATCAGTCTGAGAAGCGTCTTAACCGTGGAAAGAGACACTGGAGTGTGGGATACACTTAGGTACGTATGAAATAGTGACTGGCAGTAGGATTATGTATATACTGGTGCTGATAACGATGCAGCAGCTGCAGAGTAAAATACAGTCTACAAAAAAAAGATATTGCACTAGAGATGGGCCCAAGCTGTGGCATGTGTCCCTTTCAGGGGGGCTCAGTTTGGGTCCATCTCTACACACAAAACCACATCCGAACAAAAATACTGATCATCGGAACTAAAAACCCGGAGGGACTGGTTCCCTTCAGAGTCTCACCGGAGAAATTATGGCTACAGAAGTGATGGGCCTAGAACAACTGACCATGACCGTTGCTCCTGGCCCTCACCCAGGGGGTGAGGCAGGGACTGGAATGTCGGCAGCAGAGAGAGAGGGAGCGGGGGGCTGGAGCTGGTTCCATGAGCAGAGAGAGCTTGTCTGGGGGGCTGCTGTAAGCCTCAGCCCTGCCAGGCTCTCTCTTGGAGGACAGTTGCAGGGATGCTTAACAAAACCTGGTGGCTTTGCCCAGTGGCCAGCCTGCCCCTGAGGACAGCTGAGCTGAGGAGATCTGCTCGCCGCAGCGGGTCTGCAGGCGCTCGGTGAACGGGGATGGGAATAGCGGGGGAAGGACAGGAAAGTACCACAGAGCACCAGAGCTGGCTCCTGCCATCACAGGGCCAAGAACAACTATTCAGCCGTGTCTGTCTGGAGGGGGGAATGGTTCCATTTTGCAAAGAGTCTGGGGTACCTGCTCGAAGGAGGCAAATGGAGGTGGGGTTAGAACCCTGTCAGCAGCCAGAACAGGTTTTGATGCATAGAATGATCGTAATAAATCTACAAATGGGACAAAAGGCAAGAGGCATCCAAGTGTAGCTAATGCCCAGCTAATAGGACGGGATACCTGAGATCCCCCAGCAGGGAGAAGAAGGGGATCTCCTCCTTCAGGACAGTGGAAACTATTAGATAGTGGGAAATTAGTAATTTAGTTAGTAATTAATCTGTACAAGATGGAGTTTAGTACGGGATTTGTGAGGTAAATAAGCAAATGGCCAAAGGGAGGGTGAGAAGGGGAAAATCTCTGGACTGGACGGAGGTAGTAAAAGTGGCTCTCTAGGGCTGCTCTTGATGCTAGAAATATTTAATAGTTTTATTAGTCGGTCCAGCCCAAAAATAACAGTTTGTTAACAAGATGTGCTGATGACCCAACGTCTGGAACAGCAGGGAGTATCTCGGTTAGAAATGCTGGCAGAGTAGAAAGACGTAAATGCCTGGATTGGTCAGAGGATGACTCCAAACTACCAGCATGTTGTGGCTGGGAAAAGGACAATGTTATTCAAAGCTACGCCAGGCAAATCAAATCCAGTACAGATCAGAACTATTAATGCCCTATACAAGGTCTAGATTTGACCTTGCCTGGAGTACTGGGTACTTCTGGTCACCATTCACAGAGAAGGACAAATTAAAAATGGAACTGGTGCAGACAGGGGCTATTAGGATGATCTGATGTGCCATCCTACGGGCTCAAGATGCAGTGACACGGATCCTACCAAGCACCAGTTAGAAAAAGACAGTGGTCTGACCCCAAGGATCTCATAATTTACTGCTTCTCCGCACTTAGGATCATTTCGTGGACTGTGGCCACAGAAGATGGCCCTGTTACAAACAGGAGGCACAGAGCATGGAAAAACAGTTGTCATTCACAGTGTGTTTCCTACGGATGGTGGGGAATCTGACCACATGAACTGAAAACACACTCCGCCAATAAACGTGCTATTTCTTATGTTCACATTTTACCAAGGACATCAGCCCACAAAGCACCTACTTCTCTTCTAGCTGCTTAAATGGCAGCATCACAACAACAGACAACTTAAACCAGAAGCTGTTTTGCTGGGGATTTCTGGCAGAACTTTCTGATTTTGGAAAAAAACCCAAAATCTCAGTGGCTCTGAGGTGGCAGAAGCCCAGCAAGATGCTGACTGAGTTCCTGAATTTGAAAACCTGCCTGTGCAGCTTTTGTAGGATGTGCATGAGTAGGGCAGTGAAGGGGTTAATTTAATGGGAGTGGAGGGCATGCAGTGAACAGAGCTCTGTGCAAGGCAAGACTTCTCCTTTCAGAAAAACACCCTGCTAGTTTCTGTGGTGCCAGGCCTGTGGTTTTGGGGTCCAGCTTTTGCCTCTGCAGAGGTGGGTTCACAACCGATTTCAAAGCCTGCTGCTCCTCCTGCTTCAAGCCTCCTTGTTCAAGGGCCAGCTGAGGGCACAAGAAGTCCCAGGCCTGCCTGGGAGAAGCGAGGAAGGTGGTGGGAAGCAGGAGGAAGGTCTCGGGCCTTTTATTCTTCAAAACGCTTTCCAAGAGAGAGGAATCCTCCCTGATTCCTTTTGCTCTGCTTGGTTCCCCATGGCACTGCATCCGCAGCCCTGGCCAGTGGCGAGGGGCTGTGCCTGGCCCCCAGAAAGTGGCAGGGTGTGAGATGCAGCTCAGCTGTCACCAAACAGCTTCTGAGCCTCTCTCCCTCTTTTGAGATGTCCCTGGGTCAGTGTTCTGGCATCACTGTTGCTCCCCATGGTCTTGTTCTGACTCAGGAGGGAGTGGTGAGACCTCCCATCCCAAGAAAGGGTGTTCGGGTGAACCGTCTGTCCTGAGGGAACCCTTGCTCCCCAAAGATAAGGCACAAAGACTTTGCAGCTGGTGGGGTTATATGATTTCCCAGCAGATGAGCTGGGCTTAGTGGCAGTAGATTAATGAATAGCCATATTGCTTCCTTATACTGGCCCTGGCTAGTGGATTAATATATTTGTTCCCTTTAAATCTTCAGTGGAGAATAATTAGCTTAGCGTCCACACAGACAACAACAACACTGGACTGCCCTCTTTGCGACTACAACGGAGTCATCGTGAGAGCATTGTGAGTTCCTGGCATGCCCTTGGGGCTCCTGGTGCCCTGCTGGGCACAAAGGGGTTCAGGGTGTGACAGTCCCTCTAGGTGGGTGCAGAGCTGTGCCCTGGAGCCATGGGTACCTGTAGTGCTTGTAACGCTCTATCCACCATAGAAAAGCTGTCAGGATGGGAAAAGGGTGATTCAGCACCTCTGCGACGCTGGCTGGTCTCTCCAGGACTTGGCTGTGCTTGGAGGAGAATCTATCTAATGTACTCTTGATCTCCAGCGGCTGAAGGTTGGTGTTGCAGGTTCTCTACACCTCAGCAATGGGTTCCAAGCAATGGGTTCTGCCCCGGTGGCATTTTGCAGAGCTGTGGTGTGGCTGGTGTTGAGACCATCAGAGAAGTGCTGGTGCAGAGGAGATGGAACTCATTGCCCTGGAGGGGGAAAAGGCTGGAGTATCATCTTAGCAATGCAGAAGGTGGTGTCTCTTGTGGAGATCCAACCCACGTCTTCCACATGAAAATGAAGATGTTGGTCTGTGAGATGTCTCCTTCCTCCAGTGGTTTGATCACTGAGGAGGATGCGGCAGTGATGTGGGAGGTTGCTGGCGCTGAGCCACCTCTTCGTAAGGAGGAAGGGAATGGCAGTGGGGAAAAGTCTTTAATTCCCCACTGTGAGACAGGAGGGAAGGAAGAACGCTGGGACATGTGGGGATGTCCCGATGTACAAGCACAAAGTATGGCCCTCTGTGACATCTGGGTCAGCCCCTCAGCTGGCCTCTCCATAGAGAGATGCAGAGTCAGCCCAGCTCCTACTACAGGAAACTCTCCTCCACCTCTCGGTGCCCTGCGGCTGGCTCCTGGCAGCCTGGCTGGGGATCAGAATCCTGCTCCTCGTCCTGCCGGAGGCCCAGAGGGCTGTCACAGGATATTGTAGATGATGTGTTTGCCTCGTTCAGCGTAGAGCTGAAGGGAGACAAGAAGGAGAGAGAAATGAGTGCTTTGTCCCAAGTCTCCTGATGGGCGAGGATTCCCAACAGCTGAGAAGCGTGTCAAGCTCCCAGCAGCCCCACTCTGAGCAGCTTTCCACAGGGGAACAGACAATACCAGTTGGGTTTATTCAGCCCTCGAATACCACGTACAGCTGGTTGGGTTCTGCAGACTGCAGGCCCCTGTGTGCCCTCCTCCTTGTGAGGGGTCACTTGTCCCCAGCTGCGCTGGCTGATGTAAGGGGATGGTTCATCTCCATCCCTGTGGGCTCATGCAAGGTCACCGCACCTCAGATGGGGGTGACACTGCCTTCCTTCTCATCCAGTAAACCCACTCTGGTCTATTCCTCAGCAGAGCATCCCCATTTCCTCTTGAGGCCCCAATTTTCCGATTTGGGCAGTGAGGGAAGGGACAATTCAGAGGCAATGTTTTTACCTGGCCCGGCTGATGGAGGCCTCCTGAGGGAGATCGCAGATTGCCTCGGGTTTGGGGTCGGGAAGAGGGATGATATAATCGTTCTCGCCCTCGCTCTGGTGCACGGCTGTGTAGAGGATGCTGCCGGCAGGGGAGCTGGCAGGGAGCCTGGCGTTGTTCAGCCCGGGGATTGTGGGTCTTGTGCGGACAACAGCGGGGTGGTCACTCTTCAGGAACTCCTCATCCACCTGCTGGTACCTCTGCTCTCACAGGGCAGGTTACCAAGGAAACGGGAAGTTCTTGTGAGTGGAGAAAATGTACTTGTGTTGTATTGGCTTTCCCTGTCTGCTCGGCTTTTCCTAGAGGGGCTAGCACCTCCTAGCTGGGCTCACCTGACCCACTAAAGACAGGTCACGAACATCTCCTAAGGGAGAGATCAGGGGCACAACTCCACAGCTCCGCAACAGTGAACAGCTGGAGACAGGTTTCTGACCTCCTGCCAGGGCTGATATCCGCAGTCGCTGAGATACCAGCTGCCTGTCTAGCGATGCCAGTGTTTCAGACACCCAAACCACATTCAGTAGCTGTTCAAACCAATGCAGCCTTAGTCACAGCAAAATCCTCTGGCACAGCAGCACCAAGCACTGGTCTCCAAACTTTGACTGAGGGCCCTGAACAAGACAGCATCCTCCATAGAGCACTGACCCTCTTCTGCCCCTCCAGCACAGGGGCCCTGGAACATACCTTTCTGTAGCAATCCACTAAGAGGTTTCCCATAAGCACCACCAGCTGGGAGAAGGATGGTCTGATCTCAAACTTCTCCTCCCAGCACTTCTGCATGATATCGTAGCTAACGAGAGGGAAGAGAGAGCACTCCGGTGAGTTAGCGGGTGGGGAAAACAGGGGCAGAAATACAGGCTTCGCTAGTTTGCGTAGGGCAAACGTGTACGGGCAGCACTTACATTTCATCAGAGGCATGGGTGGGTTTGGACATCCGATAGCCACGTTTGATGGCGTTGTAGAATTGCTCGTTCATAGGCAGCTCGGGGTATGGAGTGCCCCCTGTGTGTAAAGGGAGAGCAGACATCAGGCTGGCAGGTTGCCTGCCACCCCCATGCCAACATGCATTTCACACCAAGGTTTCTTTTTTTCTTTACCTGTCCTGTTTCATTTCACTTCCAAATGGCAACGACAGCATGGGAAAGAAGGAGACAGGGAATGAAGTGCTACTCTGACTGGTAAGGTCAGGACGTGGGGAATAGAAATGGATTTCTGTTGCCTCTGGGAAGGGATCCTGCTAACATGCCATCAGACCTACAGACACCACCATGATCTCCAGAGCACTTACCTAGAGTGAATATCTCCCAGAGGAGAATCCCAAAGGACCACACATCGCTCAGGGTGGTGTAGAGGTTGTTGAAGATGCTCTCTGGAGCCATCCACTTAAGGGGCAAGAAGGTCTAAAAGGAAAAAATAGAACAAGAAGAGAGTCAGCTGCATCTTCAGCACTTGTTTGGATAGGTGAGAGCCTGACACCCAGTTTACAAGCAGAGGAAAATCCTACAGAGCTGCCTGACAGCCCAAGGCGTCTATCAAGGTCCTCCACGAGCCAGTTCTTGGAAGGACCAGCTTCCTCTTTCCTTGTGCAGGATGAACCCAGCAGACAGGAGGGAAGAGTGAGTGTGCTACAACCACTTCCATCAGTGTCTGGACGATGAGCTGTCATGGTGTGCATTTCTCTTCTCCCTAGCTCTTGGGGAGTCCACTGGCCACAGCACTCCTGAAGGGAGTCCAGGCCTATCTGGACTTTGGAAACCTGCGACCAGGCTGCAGAAATAATGACCAGAAAAGAGCCATAGGATACATTCAGCTGTTTCCTGGTTTTATTTACTCAGAGTGGTAAACGTAAAGGAGCCTCACTTGACCAGCTGTGCTGTTCCTGGGATTTGCTTGCACAATGAATACCAAAATAATCTCCAGGAAGGATTGCAAAGGGGCCCGGTTTCATTTCCCGTTTTGGAAGGAAAAGAAGCTATACCAAGGCTGGACTGGAAAACCTCAGCCCCTCTGCAGGACGGTCTCCCTGCCCAGGCACTGAGTGCTCATCTGCCATCCCATGCAAATGGGAGAAAGCGTGAGGGAAGTGAAGTACTTCACTGAGCAGATAAAGATTGGGGTTTGAGAGGCTTGGCTCCACTCTCAGATCCCCCAGACTCGGTTTCTCTGGGAATTACACGGCCTTCTTTGCCTGGGGTTGCATGTTCCCAAATGCCCCATGGCTGGAGCAGACATGCTGTTGTTGAAGTCCCAGGGCAGGTTCTGGGGAAGCTCAATTAGAACCTCATCCTCTCCAGTCTTGAAAGATTGGAGATATCTTTCTGGAAAGTAGCTGCTGGCAGGAAAACACTTCCTCTCACCCTGTGGTCTAGTGGTTAGAGAAGAAGTCTGTGAACCTCTTCCCAGAGTGGCCAGTGACTCGCTGCAGTGCTGTCAAGCTACCTAACTGTGTCCTCCTCCTGTCTACAGCTCAGGACCAGCCTCAGTGCCGGGCAGGGAAGGGATGTGGCACTGCTGTCAGCGATGGGCTGCCCAGGGGACAATCCTTAGTTTTGCTGCTACCTGGGTTCTTCTGTAAGAGCCTGGAGATAAAGGCATGCAATTCTGTTACTCCACAGTGTGCAGAGCACATCAGGGGCAGGATGGTTGGCTGTTGAAACCATCCCCTGGGAGTCCTGTCCTGTCACCACTCCTGGGCCCTATGGACAGGTGATTCACCGGGGGAGCATGGAGTGGGTGCCAGACCCTGGAGGCTCCTGGAAGGCTCCAGGAAGAAGGAGCTGGCACAGCTCCTGGTACTCACGCTGCCTTTGGAGATATAGTTGGAATCCCTCATGATGTCCCTCGCCAGGCCAAAGTCACAGATCTTCACCAGCTTCCCCTCACAGATGAGGACGTTCCTGGCAGCCAGGTCACGATGCACACACTGTAGGGGGGAGGCAGGGCACTGTCACTGCAAGGGGTCCCCAGACAGCCCAGCTCCAGCACTAGCCTATTTCTGGGGCTGCAGGGACAGGAATCACCTCACATCATTTGAGGATCTCCTCCCCCTCTAGGGACAATCATGGCTCAAAGCCACTCACAGAGCTACTGCATTTTTGCTGCTCACCTGGGCTGCCATGACAGTAACAGGGATACGAATCTGGCCAGGGCAATCTGTACAACCCAGCAGAGAGGGGATTACCGGTGCCTGACCAAGCAAGGGAGCTGATGGGCTGGCAAAGAGGGGGTGTCTCCACCTCAATTTGGATAACCCACCCCGGCAGTCTAAGGACACCAGTTACACCAGCCTAGCTTGTGCCTCCTGGTTTGCCAGCTTGTTGGATGTTTTCCATATGAACAGCCCCAAGGCTTGCTCAAGACCCTGCCAGACACTACTACTGTGAGAAGCTGTGGGAAGCTGAGAGCTCCTCCTCTGTGCTCCATGGGGGAGCACTGACCATGCACTTCTGGGGATCGGACAGGCTGGCTGGAGACAGAGAACCAGGAATGTCTCTCGCTGATGCCATCCCCACCCTTCTCTTAGCCCTGCCCTGTGTGATGTTTCACACAGTCCAACTATACTACTGCCTGCTCTGGGCTAAGCCAGACCTTAGGAAATCCCAGAGCCTAGTGCTCCGTGGTGGCTTAATTTCCTCTAAATGAGCACTTCTGATGAGGCCTGGGGGCACAGAGCATGTGGTGCAATAGCGATGTCCGGGAAGGATAGCAGCTCTGCTGCGGAGCGCCTTGTGCTTTAGCACCGGGAGGTTTGGTCATCCCAGTAAAAAGGGATGGTTTAACACCACAGCTGTGCTGCACATGGCTTGGGAGGAGCTCAGTCAGGGATTTTGAGGTCTGAAGCTTGATCTAAGCCAGGGTTAGCCATCACGCGCAAATACAGTCATGCTGATCCCGAGGGCTGCGTTTCCAAACAGAAGTGGTCAGCAGCTCTTCAATTGCATGGCCACTTCTCCCACGAGGAGGTCAGCATGGACAGGGGGACAGTGAGTGGAAGCTGACCACAGGACACGGCAGAGCCTTGTGGGCTGCCACTGCTGCAGGCACCACAGACAAGCTGGCATACGTACATTTTTGGAAGCCAGGAACTCCATCCCGTTGGCCACCTGGAAGCTGAATCCCACCAGGTCCATGTAGCTGAGGAGTGGAGACTCGTTTATCAGCGTCACCTGGTCTGTTCTTTCAGGAGCTGAGAGCAAGCAGAGATGGATGTCGGCGTTACTCAGCACACACTTGTGCTGCCCACTGGTGGAAGGACCTACTGGGGATTGCTCTGCCTCCAGCAACAAAGGGTCAGAGCGGAGAGCTCCCACTGTAAGAGCATCTGCCACCACTGCTAAACTCATCCCAAAGGTGACCTTTGCAACATGGACCATCTGCCTCTGCAGACAAGGGCATCCAGTGCCTGAAGTGTGAGCACCTCTCCCTCCCACTGTGGCTGAGCTGTTACCTGACGGGGAATAGCTGTCCAGCTCGTACGGGGTGCCGTAGTTAGAGGATTCGATGTCGGCATACTTGACTTCGCCTTTCATGTCAGACATGGGCACATAATCCAGGGAGTCGTCCTTGCTCATGTCCATGTAGCCCCCATCGCTCTCAACAGACAAGGAGAGGTGACTGTGGGGGGAAGCAAAGAGGCTGCTCAGATCCAGAGGAGAGGAGGAGACACAGTGGACGGGAGCAATGATTTGTGGGACTTCAACTCTGGAACCCCCGGCCCCAGCACTGAAATGCCCCACACAGGAGGGAAAGAAGCCCTGCCTCGTGCATGCAGAGAAGCACAAATGGCACTGAAGACCTCCTTCCACCACTAACAGCTCAGGGGTCTTCAGCGCCAGCTTTGAGCAGCCCTGCCATATTCCCCTGTGGACCTCCAGGTGTCTTTGGCTACAGGCTGAAACTTCTCCTGCTCACCTTGCCTGGCAGAGCACACGCTTGGCTCAGCACACGAGCTCAGCACCGCGGAGGGCAGAAGGGGAGCCAGGGCCATGCAGCCCCACAGGTACCCACAGGGCAGAAGAGCACAAGATCCAAGCCAGAGCGGACCGGCAAAACTCTCCCCCATGTCTGTGCACGTTCCCAGGCCTGGAAAGGACTGAACTGAGCAGGCAGGACACAAACCCCTGCCCAGAGTTAAACCTTCCCAGTTTGGATCAGCAAACACCTGCACCCTTGAGCACCTCTCCCTTAACTGAGCCACAACTGCCTCTGGGAAGCAGCATCTTGAGGTTCCAAGAGAAACCTCCTGCTTGGCCAGAGCTGTGGGACACATCTCCACGGGCTTGCCAGACTGCGCTTAGTGCTTAGGAGGATCTCAGCTGCCTTCCAGCAGAAAGTACCAGGGGCAGCTCTGCTGATGTCCTAACATCACTCCATTTTACCATTGTTGTGTCGTGCTGGAAGGAAATGCTGCTTTCTAACTTCCCAGGGGACTGGTGTGACTGCATCCCTTACAGCTGGCAACCAGACGAAGGAGCATTTCCCTTTCCTTGTAGCACTTCTTGTGCAACCTCGCTCCTTCTAGCACTTCTCCCTTAGGCTCGGTAGCAATGCAGCCTGCCCTGGAAATGCAGGGCTGAGGTCTCCAAGGGCTCAGATATCCTGGGAAGCTCTTCAGCTCTGTATCCAATGTGTAGCTACAGTTATGCCAAAGAAGTTAACGATGACAGGGAATGTTCCCAACTGGCACAGAGCAGCTGGCGTGTGTGCTAGCAAACCCAGCCCTAGGACATGCAGACTGGCTGTGCTTACTCCCCGTCTGCCAGGAGCTCTTTGGGGGTGGCTGGTTGGCACATGGGCGGGCCTCACAAAGTAACAGAATGGCCAGCTCTGTCCCAGTGCCGGGCCAGCATTTATTTTACTGGTCTGGAGGAAATGTAGGTACCCTTCCTGGAAGTATCAACCTCCCTCCTCGATGGGGGCTAGGA
This sequence comes from Buceros rhinoceros silvestris, assembly GCF_000710305.1. NCBI lineage: Eukaryota > Metazoa > Chordata > Aves > Bucerotiformes > Bucerotidae > Buceros > Buceros rhinoceros. The sequence continues at coordinate 28,135 of NW_010401617.1, forward strand.
CGGGGTTGGCACCAGGGAGGAGGAGAGTGCTGCTTTCCAGGTACCTCTGCACGTGGTCCTCCTTGGGGGTGTTCCCATACAGCTCTGCCTCTCGCCGGGCTTTCTCGCCGTAGGACTGCAGAAAGGTGTGCTTGTTGCGGTGCAGGTAGTCCACCAGGTCCCCATAGCGGCAGTACTCAGTGATGATATAGATGGGTCCTGGCGGGACAGAGCATCCATGTCAGCCCTGCCTCAGCCCCGCTCGCTCGCCAGGGCAGTGAGTTTGATCCCACAAGGATATTACTGGCTTGCAGGATGTCCAGGCGCGGCCAGGGGGAACAGCCACCTTCTGGTACTGAGCTTTTTTGCAATTTGAAATTTGTGTTTGGTGAGGGAGGTGGGGGTTAACAGAAACATGCCTTCTCAGTTTCAATCAGGTTGGAAAGAAAGGCTTTCAAAGCCCCACAAGGCTTTCCTCCGGGGAGGGCAAATCATTCTGAACCAGAAAATGGGAATTGTTCCCTCTAAGGCCAGTTCTCCTCCTCAGCACAGCCCAGGGCAGCAGGGAGAGGAGACAAGGCGCTACCTCCTTTGGTGCAGGCCCCCAGCAAGTTGACGATGTTGAGGTGAGGTCCCAGGTGGCTCATGATCTTCAGCTCAGACATGAGGGCTTGCTTCTCGCTGGTCCGGGCAGTGGCTGTTGGGGGGGTTCGGCGTGAATTGCAGGGCGGGGGGGAGGTCCCAGGTGGCTCATGATCTTCAGCTCAGACATGAGGGCTTGCTTCTCGCTGGTCCGGGCAGTGGCTGTTGGGGAGATCCGGTGTGAATGGCAGGGCGAGGAGGGGAGTGTGTGGGCCATGTTTGGCCTTGTGGCTCTTGAACAGGGGAAAGGGACGGTGTGGGGGCAACTCACACTTGAGCATTTTGACTGCCACTTTCATGGTGGACTGTGAATGGCTCAGGCCATGAGCTGTTGCCTCCACCACGCGTCCGAAGGCACCAGAGCCAAGAGTGCGTCCTGCAAATAAACAGTGAGGAGACATAGTTGGCAATGGTCCTCACGGAGAGGAGAGGATCTTGGAAAAGATCCCATCCGGAGATCTCTGTGCCTTTTCTGGGTTGATATCTTTTGGAGATCCCAACTCAAATCCATCATCCCCAGACAGCCAGGACCCCAGCGGTCCATCAACGGGACCTGCAGAGCCTTTACCTAACACCAGCTTGTCCCTGGGCACCTCCCAGCTGGAGTCATAAGGGAGCTGCATGGGATCCACGTAGATATACTCATGCCCATCAGAGCTGACTGATTCAATCACCTTCCAGCGGATTTCGTAACGAGGTTTCTGGAAAGGGGAGCAAAAGGAAAAGAGAGATCTGAGAGTCTGAGGGTCAGATAGGGCATGGGGGGTGTGGGTGGGCTTCATTAGGGAGCCTTTGTCCCCGCATCCATTGTCTCATCTAGCTTACAGACACCACAGGTGCACAGACGCTGATGGATGCCCATGGTCCCTGGCATGGGTGGGACATTGTCAAGCCCATGCCAGCAGGAGCTCATAGCTTTGCTCTTTCCAGCCACCCTAGCGTGCGGGTACCACTGTGGCAGCCTGGGAAATCTCTCTTCTCTTACCTTCTGCCACAGGACGATCAGGATGATCAAGGAGATGACAGTGAGGACCAGCAAGGCCAGGATGACAGAGATGATGACCACCTTGAACGGCAAGGCTACAACGATAACAGGGACAGCAGTCAGACTCCTCCACCTCCGCATGGCCTGAGCCCCCTGGGGAAAGGAGGGGACAGCAGCGCAGAGGGGTCCCTGCACCCTCCTCCTCAACATCTCCTCCCCCGGACATTGACCCTGTCCTCTCCTGGGCAGACCTGCCCAGCGCTTGCAGGGCCAGCACCCCAGGGATAACGGGGTGATGGGCTGTTACAGCATGTTGAAGGGCTCGCTGCCTTGGGAGAGGTTTGACCATGTGAGGGTGTAAGGAGCTAAAGCGGCTGGTTTGACTGGGGAGAGCTGGCAGCTCTGGGCTTGGGCTTAGACCATCCTTCTTTACATTTTGGGTGTTAAGCGCATGGATGTTCGAGTAGGTGGCACCATCTAGTGACCCGTGGGCTAATAACAACACACCAGAGACCTGCTCAGGCACTCTGATTTTGCCTCCCTGGAGAGATGACCCTTCCTGGTGGGAAGAGGATGTCCATGGCAGTGGACATAAGGGCTCCAGACTCCTCCTGGAGCAGCCTTTCCTGATCAACCCAAAGGAGTCTTCGTTTTGGGCAGAAACAATCCGGGTTTCGTGCCTTGGAGTGATCAGAGGACAGTCTTGGCTCCCAGTACCTCCAGGCTGGAGACACAGAGAGAAAAGTCTATCTCCCTGCCCCTGGCTCAAGCACTTCCCTCAGCGCTCACCATGTGGGACCAGTGTGATGTCCTGGGAGTTGGTGCCAAGGGAGTTCTCCACGGTGCACCTCAGGAGCAGGGGCTCGTCCACCCTGTGCAGCTGCAGGGTGCTGTTGACACGGTACACCTGCAGCTCCGTGTGGTACGTGGCGTTGGTCTGCAGGTTGATCTCCGTAGACTCATTCCCCAGCAGCCGGGTGGGCTGTCCCTTGGTGCTGCACCTGGTCCGGGGGAGGATAAAGGCACCTGAGAGGCAGTTGGGACCGCGTGCCACCATGGGATGCGCGGGCGTGTGGACCAGCAGAATACAATAAAATAACAGTCTATTATTCTAATAATTGGAGAGTCCAGCTGTCCCCAAGGGCTCCATCACTCCACTTACCATTTGATGTCACTGCAAGCAGACCAGCTGATCTCCGGCTGGGGCATGCCTTCAGCAGAGCATGTTACAGTCTGCTCCCCATTGGTGGCATTGCTGTTCTCCTTGAGATCCACCACTTTGGCTGGCACTGAAACCAAGAGACAGTGATGGGAATTAATCCTCCTTTTTGACTGCGGGATGGAAGGGAAATGTTACTACACTGACGTGGCCCTGGGGTAGAGGAGACAGTGAGGTAGGACTCATCACATCAGTTGTGGTTTATTTTTGAAAGCTAACAGCAAACAGAGTAAGGTTTTAGGGAGTCACGGAGGACACCTGCCCTCATCTAGCTTGTTTGGAGAGCACAGGCAAGCCCAGGGAAAAGTCCTGGACATTACAGCTGCACAATTGTCTCTGCATCTACTACCCTGGGCCAAGACATGAAGACCAAGCTGCTTGTGTCTACCTGCCTACCTATCCCTCTTTCTCCGAAACCAAGTCTGAGATATTGCAAATGAGCATGTTTCTTGCTTGAATACTCTTCCTTTAATTAACCAAAACCACTCTGGAGCTATAGTCAGAGGAGGAAGGGCTTCAGCCTGAGGGTCCTGCAGCAAAGGATGGAGCCATCCCTTGAGACTACTCTCACACTCCTCAGCCCCATGTCTGCATGACCATCCTCACCATTTATCTGCAGGTGGAAGGACAGTTCCTGCTCATCATCTTCATTGGAAGCCCGGATGGTGTAAAATCCTCCTTCTTCCTGCTTCACTCGTACCAGCACCAGAGCCGTCTGGTACCTGGAGGAGACAGAATCCCAAAGTGATGGGTGTGGGAAGGCACCGAGTGCTCCGAAGCAACTAGTTCCCGCTCCCATCTGAGGCACGCTTGAAATCCTCTCATGGAAAGGCATTCAACAACCAACCCTGTCCAACCAGCAATTTGGAGGCTGCTTTGTGAATTATCCCCTCCCTGCACACTGATGAGCAACGATGGGCCCTCACCTAGTTTCTGACAGGTTCCTGCTGGTAATGGTGAACTCGCTGCTGCTCTCCATGGTCAGCGTCTTGTTGTTCTTCAGCCACACGATGCTGGGTGGGGGGTAGGCCTCCACCTCCACCTGGATGGTGTGGCTCTTGTGGACCTCGGCGTACACTGTGCTGGGCAGGAGGGTGTGGAAGCGCACGAAGCCATGCTCTGAGAGCGGACAGGAGGAATAGGGGGGTCAGAAAGAGAAACAACCCCCTCACCAGCCCTTTGGACAAACATGCATCTGAAACGAACCCCTCTGAACACCCAGAAATGGTGAGCAGCTCCAGATCCATCCCTCAAGGCTTCGGGTTTGTGTCCGAGGGGAGTCTGGGTGCAGAGCCACACTGGAGCAGAGGAGCTCATGGGGCAGGCAGCATGCAGGGGAAAAGGCTGTTATCTTGTGGAGACGGGGCAGGTCCCCTCTAATTACATGAAAGAAGGACAGATGTAGATGGGAGGTGTTGAGTTGACCTCACGTTGCCTTGGCACTGCACAGGGCAGAAGAGCTCTTACTCATATCCCCAAGTGTCTTAAAGGGTCACAGAAGTCATGGTGGAAGATTTGGGATGTTTTGAAGCCAAGAAGTGGACAGGGATGACATGGGGCAAGGGTTGGCTTTCTACCATGGTTACTTAGGGCAGAGGGGAGAGAGCTGGAGGCTGTGCAGAGAGAAGAGGGTATCAGTCTGGGACATCCCACCTGGATGCCCTTGTGGTTTGCTGCTTTGGGCACACGGGCAGCAACTCACCAATCACATGGACTGTGATGTCTTTCCGGTCTGTTTTCTCATGGTAGCCCTCGGAGACATTGCAGGCATAAGTCCCACTGTCCTCCAGCTCTGCATTCTGGATGATGAGGATGGAGCGGATCTCGTGGGTGGATCCAGGCAGGAAGTCAGTCACTGGCTCCACAGCCTTCCCTGCCTGCACAACGGGGACAGGAGATACAGTCAGAGAAATCAAGAGGATGTTCTGCCACTGGAGCTACAAAGCCAGGCTCATGAGGAGGGAAGAGGACATGGTGGAGGACCCCAGTCTGGCTGTCACAGGGACAGGGAACATGCACTGATCAGAGGCCACTGAGACAGTCTCAGTCCAAGGATCTCCCCATCAGCCCTCCCTGTGCGGCAGCAGCAGCATCTCACAGCTTCTGCCATGGGGTGAACCTTCCTGTGAAGCTTCAGCTAGAATATTGATGACATGGGACAGCTGGGCAAAGGCTGGAGCTGCTGCCCAGAGCCTGTAGGGCTGGAGCACTCACCTGCTTGCGGGGATAATCCCAGTTGAAGTTGACTAGCTCATTGCCACTCACGGTGCACATCAGGGTAATGTTTTCTCCCTGACGCACTATGGTCTGCACTGCGCTGATGGAGACATTCACAGACGAGACTGTGGGAGAGGTGAAAGAAAGAAATGAATAATGAAGGGATGGTGGGCACCCAATTCATTTATCCTGGGTGGACCGGTCCGCTGGAAAGTCTCTTCCCCAAGGGATGGAGCTGACACTTTGGCAGAACTTGCTCTCTAATGGAGACAGGACTAAGCCCAGCCTTCAAATAGATCAAGGCCATCACTTTGGAGATGGGGTGAGAGCTTTGCTGTCCCCCGCCATTGGGCTGGAGGAACAGCCACAGCAGGTGCACTGGTATGCTAAGACTATGGCAGCTCACCTTGGATCCTGTAGACATAGAAAGTGTCTGAATCCACCTCCTGGTCATCCACGATCGTCCGGCAGAAATACGTCTTATCCTCAAAGAAGCCTTTGAATCCCTGTTGTGGGTCATAAGCAGCTGGGATGGGGTTCTCCACCTTTTTCTCATAGAGGGTCACCTGCATCTGCGGGTCGGTCACACGGCATGGGATGACAGCCTCTGTGTAGCCCGTGATGAAGATGAAGAGCTCTTCAGAAGTGATTGTGGGGAGGAAGACTAGGGAGGGATCTGTGGGAGAGAGGGAACAGTGGTTACACAAAGCTGCTTAAAGTTGAACCAAGGCTGCTCTGTGCTCATCCAGGACTGCTCCAACACAGGGCTCTGTCTCCAGACTGCTGAGATGTTTTTTCCCTTACTCCCCATGGCAAAGGAGAGCTGCCATGTATGGGCTTGCCAAAACCCTCCTGGGAGAGTGAGAGACCCAGAAACTGCTGCCTAGCACCATTGTCTCCCCCACCACTTGTCCCAACACACCGCACATGGGCATCTCCCATGCCCTGGCATGCCAGAGACATGCCACAGCCAGATGACCTGCCATGAGGGCTCTCCTGCAGTGGAAGGAAGGATTTTGGGAGGCCAGGTGCTTGGAGACAGAAGAATAGTTCAAAGGCCTCTTTCTCCTGGTTGCTAAAGCCTGTGGAAATGCAGAGACAAGGACATGCTGTCCCCTACCTGGAACATAGATGTACAGGGTTTTCTTCTCCACTGGCTCCGGAGCCAGGTCAGGGCTGTATGTGCACGTGTACTCCCCAGTGTGACGGCCTGTCACGTTCCCGAGGGTGAGATTGCTGACGAAGCCATCATCCCTGTGCTCCAGCGAGGCGGTGAGGGGCTGACCCTCACGTTCCCAGACCAGCTCACTGTCGCCATAGCACAAGAGCGAGAAGGTGCTGTGGAGGTCGAGGACGAGCTCAGTGTCTCCAGGTTCAACGAGAAGCCTACTGCTCCCGGATGGTACCAGCAGCAGACCTGGGAGAAGAGGGGGATGAAACCAAATTGGATTCCTCTGAAATCCAGGGAGAAGCACGCTGGAGCACACACCTCTGCCAGTGTCTTGGTTTGTAGTGTCAGCCTTTACACTGAAAAATAACCTTCCTGGGTTTGTCCTCCTCGGCAGAGCTACCACTGACAAACATATGCTCTCATCACACCCTGTCAGCCCAGACTTTGAGGGGTCACCCTTCATCCCGTGTCCCTCCTGAAACCCTTGCTGGAGAGGAAATAAGACATGACAGAGTTTTGCAGTGTGTCAAAGTTGCCCGTATTGTTGGTGGCAATGCTGGGTGGAGAATCCCCCATTTTATGCTTTAATTTTGTCTATCCCTGTCCAACCTTTCTCGAGGTATCTGCACTCTCAGTGCCACCCAGTGCTGCCCAGTGTCATTGGGCAGGGAGGAGCAGAAAGCTAGCTCGGGAGGGATTGGGGGCAGCTGTTGGAAATGTGGGTGTGAACGGAGCTGTGCTGGGAGGCAGCCATGCCATGATGCTGTTACACCAGACTAAGGGGTGTCCTTGGTGAGGACAGGGCTAGAAATGTGTTTGCTCATATTCTTGGCTTTTCTATGCATCCTGTGAGCTGGTCCAGATGGCCTGGGGAGCTGACAGTGCAGGCAGTACTGCTGACCCCAAAACGAGCCTGGCTGTAAAGGCAGAGGTGGGTCTCAGATGCCCCTTCAAAGGCTCAGAATGGCCATGCATTTAGCAGGCAAGGGGGAGAGGAGGAGATGAGGGAAGTCCCTGCTCTGCTGGCTGCCTCTCCACAGGGATGGTGTCAGGCAGGATGCACACCAGTCTGAATCAATGCCAGTTTACAAGAAAGCGAAAAATGACCGAAAGCAAAACCCTGCAGGAAATCCTCTGGAAGCAATAGAGCAGGCCAGGGCTTCCTGAATGGCTCCCCGTGTCTCTCCCACCTTCCTTGTTTCCCCCTTCGCCCAGATGAACCAGTGGGGCTGGGACATGTGCTCCTCCCCGTGGTCCCCAGGGGTGGGCAGGGCAGCTGTCAACAGCTGTCACCCAGTGCTGTCAACAGCCCAGATGCAGCCAGGTGCCCTGTTGCCTTGCCATGAGGTGTTACCATTTATACGGGGTCTGACTGAATCCTTCCTCATGTGGGGGTGTCCATAATGTCCAGCTCATGGGGGTTCTCGGGTGTCTGCTAAGGGCTGAGTGCACCTGGCAGCGCTCCCTCTGTGAAGGTCTCCTCCTTCCACCCAACGGCCTGAAGCAGGTGGGGACTTTACATTCACCCTGCCACAGGTCTGTGTCAGCATGAGCCCCCGGACCCGAGTCATTACAAGGGAACAGAAGTGCCTGGAACAGTCTGTGCACCCTTTGCCTCCCCACAGCATCTCCGTGCAGGGCCCAATCCTGCAAAAACACACACAGCACTCACCAGTGAGGATGAGGAGCCAGAGTGATGTCCTCACAGAGGGGCGCAGCATGGTGGGCTCTGTGCCTCGGTGGCCAAATCCTGCCAAGAGCAAAGCGGCATGAGCGCAGCACTGCTGACAGAGGAGGAGTCCCTCGGCCGCCCCAGTCAGGGGTTCCCCAAGCCCTGGATTCCCTTCTCCACCTCGGAAACCTCCCATCTCGTCCCAGTTCTTAGCCATTCCTTCCCGGCAGGGTGGTTGGTTCCCCCTCGCGCTGGATCTGTGTGTTTCT
>NW_010401618.1:0-22420 GCF_000710305.1 Buceros rhinoceros silvestris
GGACCGGGCAGCGCTGGGGGAACTGGCTGATCTTAAAGATCTTTTCCAACCCAAATGATTCTGTGATCCTGTAGCAAGCCTTGCCCAGAGCCCTCGAACACCGAGACTGACAGCTGTGCTTTTGTTGCCGTGCTGAACCAGGACCGTTCGGCTGTGGTGCTAAGGAGGGTGATCCCAGCAACTAGCTGGTGGGCGTTTCTCAAACTGGATGCTCGTCACCTGGGTGGCCCAGAGGCCATGGGCCCAGCCAAGGAGGGGTCATGTGGAGCTGCCTGACAGAGATGTGGTGCTATTAGCAAGACCTGCTTGTCACAGGTGAGTAATTCCGGTCATTTACAGCCTCCTAGGGCGAATGTTTTCAACTAGACCAGAGAGTCAAATGCGATACAGTAGGCAGAATAGCTAATGGATGATGGATTTGTGGCTGCAGAAAATACAGGCATGTTTTGAAAGAAAATGTTCTTCCTCTGCTATTAGATCAGGAGAAATGTTACCTGAATAATAATTTCAATTGAAATTATGCTCTTGTTTTCCACTTGGTTTGGAGGTGAAATGGCATTGCCACAGCTAGCAGAAGTCTGGTTCTTCATAATGTACCAAACCTGCTAACTGGAGAGAAAGTATTATCCACATTCCTCCTCTGTCACGCTCCTCTCCTATTCCTGTGCTTTTAAATTATGGCTCTTCTCAAACACATGGCCACAGGCCGGGTGTGTGTTGTTACCTGGTGCTTCGATAGCCTGGATCCTTTCAGTTCCGTGTCACAGAAAGGAGCATCAGAGGAAGCTGGCAGGGCACAAAACAAACCGAAGGGGCTTGTCATGCAGCAGGTAATGGGCTCATGGAACCTATTGCAGAAGGATCTTGTTAGTGGAAAGTCTTTATGTGGCTCCTGAGGATGAATGGATGAGTACTTGGAGGGGAAATGCACTGTGGGTTGATATGGAAACCACTTCCACTTCAGGAAAGCCCCAACGGTAAAACTATTCCTGTCCTTTTAAAATATGTACTTAGTGTTTAATTCGGCTGGTGTGTGAGAGCTGTGAGCTTTGTTACCCTACGCCTTGGGCTTTGGAAAGTTGTACCATACACTTGATCACATACGGGCAAAACATTGTCATCAAGCTGCAATCAGATTACAAATAAAAATACAGTCATTGACTTGGTGAATTCAGAACAGCCTCTTGGAGGGGGTGAGATGTGCAGATCGCTCTTTGCAGCATGCTCAACACGGGAGAGAAAGGAGACTCTGGTGGAGGTCAAATTGTAGGAGCCTCCCCTTTCATCCTCCTGCCAAGGCTTGTGCAAGTGAAATTAGGCACAAACTCAGCAGTTCATTGTAGGAGGGAGAAGATGGGAGATCTTTCAGGCACTTACAATAGCTCTGGCCTAGACTCATTTCCTCTTGACTGTATTTAGAATTAGGCAATTTGAGGGGTAGGAAATAAAGATGTGAGAGAGAATGTAACAAAAACTCTGCAAGCTGAAGATAATATTTCATGCAAGAAAATTTATTCTTGACCTTCAAAAAGAAAGCTGCTTTCTATTTTCTGTCACGCTGAAGACATTTTGCACCATCTGGACTTCTGTTCAGGTTTGCAGGCAGGAAATATTTTCATTCCTGTGTAAGCTTCATCTCTTACTTGCAGTGATCTCTAAAACTCAGTGACAACAATAATATTTCATAAGTTAGACTAAATATTGAGAATCAAATACTAGACTGATTTTTCTCTTTAGAGATTCCGTTTCTTTGATGCGCAAGGTGTTATATCCTCACAGGAGCATGTTACGGCACTTCATCTCCTGCTGGTGCTAGAAGCAGAACCAGAGTTCACCCTGCGGCTTGACCCTGAGCCTGCTCAGTACGGTGACAACGCCGCCTGCTCTTTGAGCACTACGGAAAGCAAACTTGACGGACTCAAGGTCCCATTAGCCTTCTGAGGGATGTGGCAAGAGCACTAGAGGCAAGAATCCAATTTAAGCTTTCATCTTCAAATGCAAATTTCGGCACTGGAGAAGACTTTTGGCGTACGTCAATCCAGTTTTACTGACTTGAGTTTATTCTGCATGAGGACAAACCCACCATACTGTCAGGATTGCATTTTCCACAACGGCAGAGAAACAAATCTGTCCAGACAAAGGTTTTAGTCTACTATACACTGTACATCTTATTTGCAAGAGTAAAAATGTGCCATCTTAATGTTTAAAATAAATTTTAGGCAAATGCAACATTCTCATGTTTCTAGATATCACAACTGCCATCGATAGGTAATCCTGGAAAATCCGTGTAGAGATAACAGGAGGTGTTTAGATCAGCAACTTAGAAAGCACTGAAACCTTGTGGCTGGATCATAGCAAAGTTTTCTTTACGATTACTGGAGTTCCTGGTTTTGATTTGGGCTGAAAATGCTTTGGGAACAGTTTAACACAGCTATGTAGCACTTCCAGCCCTAGCAGCATCCGTGAAGCAGAGGACAAAGCATTAAACCCCCCCAAATCCGCACATAAAGCTTGTTTGTTTGACACTAGTTATTATTTTGAGTTAAATCTGAGGCGGAAACCTTGCTTGAGGAAAACCTGCTCACACTTTTCTGTTCTTGAAACGATCACTCTTCCCTTGGAGAAATGCTGAAAGCACCAAGGAGCAAACAGGGTCTCCACAGGTTTCTCCAGCTAGGGGTCTTTGTCCGGTTAAAACCTTTTCAATCTCTTAAGCGTGATCCGATGCCGCTTCTTTGCATGCTGCATGAGTCCTCTTCCGACCTTGTAAATGGAGTTTGGCATGTACACTGGTCTACAGCTCTCAGCTGCAGTGCCAGAGGCGATTTAATTGTTCAGTCCTTTCATTAGTCCCCCATCGATCGGTTCCTTTTCCTCCCTGCTGTGCAGAGAAAGGTACATTCCCTTTTTGCTATTTAATAAAATCTTTTTACTGTTTCTTTAGCATTTGCATCATATTTGATGCTCATCTTGCCTAGTGGTGCTTGAAGCGGCTTTTTTTATTCAGTGTTTTCTTTAAAGCAACCTTTCAAGCAATTTTACCTGGCCCTTCAAGTTTTTTTCCTCTGAACCCACAGTAAAACACTTCTCCTCCCTGTCCCTCTCCAAGCATCTGCTAAACCAATCCTGTAGTCTTTGGAGACCAGGACTTTCCGTTTTCAAAGTAAAAATCTTGTTCATTTCAACAGTTTTTCTGAGATGGGTTTTGTTTGGTTTTGAGCTTTTGAAACAGCTTAGACAACTAAAGGTCTAGGAGAACGTGGTGTTTAGGTGCTCACTAGCACAGGGGAAGAATTAGAAACCTCCTTCACCTTTGATTTACAGTAAACCCCAACAAATCCATACCATGTCTTTTAAAAACTTGATTGTTAAGTTGTTCATACTTGGATTTAAGAGTCTTCTGGTGAGTTACCGGAGCAGTGACCAGCTGTAAGACAGGAGCTGAACATGGTCCCAAAGTCCATGAGTCCATGGAGCCATTTGCCCCCTTAAAGCAGCTGATTCCCCAAAGTCTGGATGTTTCAGACACATGTCGCCTTCCCTCCCCGTGCTCCCGCTGGTGTTAGTGGCAAGGGACAGAGATTTATGAATTTGCTGGTTTTGATGAGTTGCTGAGACCCATAAGTCACGTCGTGACCTTGAATGTCTCTTGGATGAGAAGGAAGACTGGAACTCACAACATACGCTTTGAAAGGTCTGTTGAGGTTTAGGGACGGTTAAGAGGACGGTTGAGCTTGCTAGTAAGGACAACCTGTGCTAAACCGCCACGCCTGTGTTTCCTCATGTCCTCCGGCCTGCACAGAACTGCGCTGAGAGTCACTGCATGGGGCAACGTGCCACTTCATCTGCGCTGAATCCTTCTGCCAGAGTGACTCACCTTCAGTGAGATGTTACTTAAGAAAAAATGCGAATAAGCATTGTCATCGGTTTATGGTATGAAGTACCAGATCCTGAAATTTAAATCGTTGTTACAAACTTTGGTTTTTACTCCTGGGCGTACTGACATGCAAGTTTTACATACAAGCAGGATGGGTTACAGCCACACAGTCCTCAGCATATCCAATACGTAAAAGAAATATAATTCTCTCTATTGCAGCTTTCACAAATGAGTAAGTTTTAATATGATCCAGGGAAAAAAAGCAAGCATGTTCTTTACCTCTATGAGAACTGAGGTTTTCGCAGTGCAAACCTTTTCCTTTGTTCCCCCAGCCCAGAGCTGTGTCACAGGGCTGCTCGCGGTCTCTCTAGTTTCTGTTGCTCTCAAAACATGGGTACACAAAATGAGGGGCTCAGAGCCCCTCTGGATGAAGACTGGCGGAGGCAGCACGGGTCCAGGCTTGCCAGGGACCTGCAGCCAAGCACGGCGAGCGTTTAGTGTCGCACGGTCGGTTTGGAAGCAGCTAACCGAGCAGGAGAAGTTGCCAGGGCTCATTTGGCATGGGATGAACTCCTGGGCTCTGAGGTAAGGTGTCATCAGACCCTCAGGGGCCACAGATGGTGCAGGTTATGTTTTCCCACTTCTGTCCAGTCCACATGACAGGTCTGTTGGAAGTGGGATGTCAAAACCGGGTCTAAACCAAACACAGAATGCAAAAACCTCGCTTTTGGGGAGGCAGCTCTGAAAGGCAGCTTGGAAACTGGTTTTTAACAGGCAGAAACATCAGAGAAAAGGCGATGCCGCGGTCACTGTGCACAAGCACTGGTTTTGTAGGAGCTCTGAACTGAAAGGGACCAGCCTGCACACATGGAACAAATGGCTAGAAGGGGTGTTTACTGCAGCCGTTCCCAACACCTCGTAGCAAATTTAAAAACTTCTGCTAAAGGTCAAAACCAGCAAGCAGAGCGTGCTGGAGAGGAGAGCAGCGGATCGTAGGCATTGCCCGTGGTTTATGTTCATGGCTGCAGGCAATACATTAAATGAAACTCCTGGACCATTCACTGAAACTGGACCTTGCCCAAAAGAAAGACGAGCACCAAGCCCAGAACACGCAGGAAGGATCCCCCAGACAAAACCAGTGCTGTTCCGCACAGGCATTTGTTACTGCCGGGGGGGCAGGATGTCTGTGTCCAGCCTGTAGCCCATGAGAAAGGGGAAACTGGTTATCTGTAGTCAGCTGCAGCTCACCAGAATGTATCTGCAGATACTTTGCAGCTATCCTGCAGATATCTCACAGCATTTACATTTCAGCCACTGCCTGGGCTAAAGCATCGGAGCTGAAAGGCAGCAGATCAGGCTTTAGGACCTCTCCAAGGAGCAGAGCGGTGGCTTGCCCCTGCCGGACGGTGCAGTGCGACAGGGCTGCTGGCGTCAGTTCTGCCTTCCTGCCCCATGCCCCCCGCTGGTTCTACACGGTCAATACCCACCATGGGTCCCAGCCCTGTTCCCTACAAATGCATCCTGCTTTCCCTGGAAAACATCAAGAGATGGCAAGTCCTTCAGTTCTGTAAGCAGCATGTCCCACTAAGTGCTCTTACTGGTAAGAATCTGATCCTAACTGCTGATGGAATTCCTCTGGATTTACCTTCCAGGAAGGTTTTTTAATTGTTTTTTTCTGATAGACTAAAGAAACTCTTATTTTCTACCTAGAAAGATTAGTACGTGCTGCAGTCCGGCCGCTATTCACCACCCGATAACAAAAATGGACTGAACAAATCCTGTTGGCAGCAATTCCTCAGTTTTATTTTCCATTGCTATTTTTCCTGGAGTTGGTGGCAGGCTGCTATGTCCGTGGATTGCACTGTTCACACTGATAGTCTTCTAAAAGCTGTTGGCACTAAATCATCACTCTTCCACATCATCTGGAACGCCTGTGCTGTTAATCGGGTAAACCCTTCTCAGCAAAACCTTTTAGGAGTTGGGAATAGGCTGGTTACATCTACTGAATTGAATTTCTTCCCCGAATTTGCTTAAGCTCCTCAGAAGTTACTAGTGCATCCTAACAGGCTGCAGGTAGCTTAAGCTATTTCCAAATACAGAACAAAACCTGTATCGAACACGCAGGTTTTAAAAACTATTCACAAAAGTGAAATGTTTGTCGATGGGATTCCCAGGCATGTGCAACCACTTCGGTTAATAAGTTCCTCTACGTTTTGGTATTAGGTGAAAATTTCACAAGCAAACGGAGAGATTAAAATCGCTAATTTTATTGGACACCATCAGTGGGATTTGTGTCACCTCAAGCAACAGAGCCAGCACATGGGAGACCGAGCAGAAGCGATGCTACTGCAGTTAGAGACCCCAGGGCCATCGGCGCAATGTGCTCAGAAACGAGAAAGACTCGTCTGCAGCCGTGTTCCTCGGGGAGGTGAGGAGGGATACGTTGCTGACCGGTGGCCAGCTGAGTAGCCCTGCTGTACCTGCTGAGCCAAACACCGGCGCTTGTGGATCTCGGTCCCGTGGCGGGTTGGTAACAGTCGGTGTGGCACGGTGGCACTGAACACACAACGTGTCAGCGGGATGAACCGTGGGGAGAGGCCAGCTGTGAATGGCGTGAGAACTGTCTGTTAGTGAGAGCTGTCTGCTGGTTTTTAGCTGCAGGAAAAACAGATCTGGGAGGTCTGGTAGCCAGCAGCGCTCTGAGAGATGATATCCATGGCTATTGATGTGGTGGTTGCTATGGGAAGTGTGTTTTGAGAACAGCATAAAAGGGGAGAGCAGGGAAACCTCGTTAGTAGAAATTGTGAGCTGGCTGCATGCAGAGGAAGGCGAGGTCCTTTGAAAACAAAAATATTTTAAAAAATAGTAAGATTATGTTATAACTAATGGATGCCATCCCTGTGAGCACGCGGAGAGGTGTGTGCCTACAGACACAGGCCACTCTGGACACTCCGGCTTGGCCGAATGTGAGGGGGGGCCAGCCTGGACACGTCTAAACAAACTTGGTCTGGTGGCTCTTTCGTTCAGGCACAGCTCTGCAGCTTCAGGCGTCGAGGTCACTTGTGTCCTACCAGTCTAGAGCACGAGCATAGAACAACCATGTGGATTAGTCCATTAAACCAGACTTCAGTATGCTGTCTCAGCTGAGCTTCAGTCACTTACCTGGACTGAAGCTGGAATTTTTTGGCTTTCATGGCAAAGAGCTAAATCAGAGTGCGTTATTGCATCATTCATTAGCTCAGCCCATTTCTTTGATCATAACAGGAATTTGGACCCAGTGTGAGGACTGATAAAATGAAAAGATCCCATTGGCAGTAAGAGTCGATCGGACTGATAACAATTTCGTTGATATATTTTAAAATCATATTTAACAACATAAAGGGAGAAACGGATCTTTGAATACGCATATCTCTGTTAGACCAAACCATTGCTTTGGGGATCAGAAAGAAAATATTGCAAGCATGATAATTTTCAGGAACACTGTGCAAATGGCTTCCTTCAGATTTATTTTTCTTTTTTTCCCCTGGTCTGTTTTACAGGTTAGAGAAGCTGTGCAAGACTTGCCTAATAAATAGTTAGACCGTTGTAGAGTTGAATAGCACAAGCAAAGACTGTATATTCAGGGAGGGAAGGCGTTTTCTATAGTTAGGGATATCGTGAAATCTAAATACACAGCAGTCAGATTTTTGTAATCTTTCACTAACATGGTTTCTGTCCCGAGTATGGAAAGAAAACACGTTTTGCCAGGAGTACTCCCAGCTCTTCCTGTGAGCAGGTGACACCACAGGCATAGAAGATGCTCAGGAGCAGCCCTGTTATTAGACCCCTCCTCCCATGCTCTCTGTTCTCCCAGACAGGCAGCTTGTACACATCTGAAGGATGCGTAAGGTTCAAACCCGGAGGAAGAACCCGACGGAGTGCCCTACATCCAGCAGGCAGAGCAGAGACGCTGCTCTCTTGGCAAGGGGAAAGGGGGTGCCAGGAGCGGGGGCAAAGAGCCACCTCCAGCGTCTCTATTAGACAGCGGGAGTGTAGGAAAAGAGACGCAGTGTCTGTTTTTCCAGCTGACCTCTGATGGTTCATTAGCCTACGCTCACAGCATGATTAGGTCTGCTGGGCCAGTTTTCTAAAGCAGCTCCAGTTGATTGAATTAGCCAAGGACTGGTTGGATTATTTCTGCCTTACTGGCATCATCACAGCGCTGTAAACATGCCAGTTAAAAGATTCCCGCAGGTGCTGATTCAGTGGCTTCTACGGTAGAGCAAACCACCTTGGTGGTAGTCGTGGGGAGGCTGTGGCAGCTGTGCGCGGTGGGAGCAGAAGAATATCTCTCTCGGTCCTGGGCAGAGCGCCCATGGCCGGGTGTGATGTAGAGGAGGGTGCTACGGGGCCAAGGCCCCACGTTTGGGTGGCAAAGTGTTTGTTTACCCAAGTGAAAAAAAAAAACAGCTGAGCTTGCTCTTGGACCCTAGAGATCCCTGAGGAGGCATTCCCAGCTCCCTGGGCTGTGTCCCCTCACTCCGCTGCGATCGGTCCCTTTGAGCGGGCTGAAGGCTGCTGCCATGGTGCTGCCCAGCTGTGGACCAGCTCTTCCTGCTGGCCGTGCCAGCTGTGCGTTGCAGAGATGCAGTCGTACAGTAACCACAAGTTCTGAAGGTGCCGTTTACTCATGTCGAATACAAACCTCTCTTAAAGCACACTAGGAATTTCCAGGTGGAGCCTGAAAACAGAAATTCACTCGGCAATGGTCAGAGCAAGTCAGGACTGCTACACAGAACTCGTGCAAAGAGACCTCTTATCGGAGGGTGGCTGCTGGAGCCGGGGGAGCGCTGGGCTTGCTACCCCTGGCTGACCCCGGCCGATGCCTCGCCCCTTCGTTGGTGCCGCACAGGAAAGCACTGCCACACAGCTCTGTCCTTCCACTGCTCGTACGTCTCGGCTACGGGAGTCACGTTTATGACGTGAGGACTGGAGTGCTCCAGCCTGTCATATTGACCTTTCTTGCAGAGCTTCCTTTCTCTTGGCTCGTTCTCCGTGTGCTCAGAATCAGTCTGCTTTTTCCAGTGCGCTATGTCAAGGCGGTGCTGGAGCATGAGCCCAAGGTTACGTTTCCCAGAACAGATCTGTCTGGTCGCGTTATCCCTGTTCCTGTGCACACCACAGGCCTGGGGCTTCCAGCTGGGCTGCACAAGGCCCTTGTGCAACAGCATCGCTTCATCCTCCTGCAGTGGTACGAGGCAAGCCCTTGCTGCAGCACCTGCTTTTTGGCTAGCACTAGGCATGGCAGGGGGCACCGGTGGCTGCCCGGCACCTGCAGAAGCACCCGAGGGAGAGGGGCACGTACTGAGCATGAGTCGGGAACAAGTGCTGGGAGCGCTGGGGCGTGTTAGGGGAGGACACGGACAGGAAAAGTAGCAAGGAAGAAATCACAGCTGCAACCGAGATGAAGTTACCTTCGTACCTATGGGACAAAGGTCACAATCACAGGATAAAATCCAGGCGTGAAAGCAGTGACATAATAAATACCGAACTGGCAAATATACAGATGCAAACAGCTATTGTGTAAATCACCTTCCACATGGGGTGACTTGACTTCCACTCCCTTCTCCCCTAAACCTAAGAGGGAAGAGGGATCCTACTGAAAGAGAGTTCACAAAAGTCTTTTGTTGACAAGCTGCAGGTTCCCAGGGCTCTTACGTTGTAGGGAGGTGATCATGAACCCCGGTTCATATACATGAAGATCTACTGCCTTCAGAAGAGGGGCCGGCACGTCTGTACGAGGGCACCTCACACGTCTCCGGCTTTATTGATAGGTCCATTTCTGTCATAACCGTGCTCTGGAGTCTGACTCACGACTGAAGTTCATGTTCACCAGATTGCTCCTGCCTTCGTTGTGGCCCAGAGGGAATAATAAAGTGGCTCGGGCCACCTTGCAATCAAATCCAAAAGCTGTTTTAAAAACTGTCACTTTAAATTGGAGTTATCAGTAAAGAGAATTAATGTTTGTCAAGACACATCTACAGCTTTCAGAGGCTCTTTCACTCCAGGATGTCTGCTACAGTCTTACGTTTCTTCACCTTTTCAGTATTTCCCCTGGCCACCAAGGTGGCTGCAGACAGCTGTGAACGAGGAGGAGGAGGAGGAGGAGGGAAGGAGAGAGCAGGGTCCAGGGGAGCCACCACAGCTAGAAAGCTCCATCCCCTGGCCGAGGACAAGAGACACAGCCGTGGCCTCTGACAGAAAGAAGTCCCTGTTCGGGCTCTGGAGGGGCAGCCTCCGTGGAGCGCCCACTTCCCGAAGGGAGAGCCCTGGCTGCCAGCAGCCTGCGTGGTGGGGACGGGGAGCCCCAGAAGAGCGACCTCGCACAGCACCGGGGGGGCCAAGCTAATTAGCAGCTGCTAATTAGAGGCTGTAGAGGAATGAAAACCTACGGAGTCTAATTACTGCTGATTTACTGCATCAGCCATTTAAAATCAAAGGGTGAAAGGGGAAAAAATACAAATTCTTCTCTGCAGGTGGGAATGTATTGAATTAGACACGTCCAGTCTCTCGCCATTACTTTCTCATGGGGCTCTTTCCTCTGCGTCCGCTGCACGGGTTTAGCTGCGGGAGTTTGCCAGAGGCAGGAGGACAATGGCACAAGTACCAGTGAAAAATATTATTTTCCTTTTGGTCCTTGCCCAGAGTGCCACACGTTACAGATTCTCTTTGGGCTGTACTGGAAGGAGAACACAGCCAACGTGTTTTGAAAATAAAAATATGGAATGATAGAATCATCTAGGTTGGAAGAGACCTGTAACATCATCAAGTCCAACTGTTCCCCCAGCGCTGCCCGGTCCCCCCTGCCCCCTGTCCCTCAGCAGCACCTCCACACGGCTGGGAAACCCCTCCAGGGATGGGGACTCCACCACTGCCCTGGGCAGCCTGGGACACACCTGGACAAGCCCAGCGGGACAGAAACGGCTCCTCAGGGACAGCCTCAACCTCCCTTGGAGTAACTTGAGGCTGTTTCCTCTTGTTCTGTCACTTGTTACTTGGGAGACGAGACTGATCCCCACCTTGCTCCAACGTCCTGTCAGGGAGTTGTTGAGAGCGATAAGGTCTCCCCTGAGCCTTCTTTTCTCCAGGCTGAACACCCACAGCTCCCCAAGCCGCTCCTCACAGGACTTTCTTGGAGCGTGGGGCCCAGAATTGGACACAGTGCTCAAGGTATGGCCTCACCAGTGACCCCAGTAGAGCGGAACCATCACTTCCCTGGTCCTGCTGGCCACACGATTGCTGATACAAGCCAGGATGCTTCTTGGCCACTTGGGCACACAGCAGGCTCATCTTCAATCGGCAGTTGCCCAACACCCCGAGGTCCTTTTCTGCTGGGCAGTTTCCAACCATTTGTCCAAGCCTGTAGTGTTGCAGAGGGTGGTTGTGGCCCAAGTGCAGGACCTGGCACTTGGTCTTATTGAACCTTGTGCAGTTGACCTCAGCCCATCGATCCAGCCTGCTGAAAGACAGCCACTCTTCCCCAAGCCTGTAGCATTGCTTGGGGTTGTTGTGACCCAAGGGCAGGACCTGGCACCGCAAATCCTAACTCTTCACTGCAAGAGTCACATGATCTGCTCAGAAATGAGCATTCGAGATGGAACCAAAAAGCTGGTTACTCCACTTAGACCATCTCCATGTCAGAAGGCAGGGAGGACTCTCTGAAGGAGTGACTTCAGCTTGCGTTGTGTGAGCACCCTTGAGGGCGGGTGGCTTTCCAAACACAATCCCTGCTCTTCAGAAGGCAGAGAGAGCTTCACATTTCCCGCAGTGCTGGCTGGGAGCGTGACACAGAGAAAAGCAGAGGAGAGCTTTCTCTTCCGTCAGGGATAGCACTGTGAATAATAAAGAACAATAGCTGGACTTGCTGGTCTTAAAGGTCGCTTCCAACAAAAGCGAGTCTGTGGTTCTGTGAAGAGCATCCACCTGCTCCAGCCGTCCCTGATGCTGAGGCGGGAGCAGCTGCTGGGAGCCGTTGCCTTTTTGTCCCTTGCCCGCTCTCCTCTGGAGGCACAAAACTTCATCCTGTTTTGAAGATGCATCTTGGTGCTTTCGTCAGTGACACCAGCCCTTTCCTTCCCTCATACCATGTCGGTACAATTTCACAGCAAGCAACTGAGAAAAACACGTATTAACAGCTCTCAGAACCACGTATTAACGGCTCTCGGCCCACGGGCAGGCTCTGCCGCGCTGCAGCAGCAGTGCTAGAAAGGGGCTAATTGCTGATAGGAGACCTGCGGAGTTACACACGCTGAGCGGGAGGCTCTTCTCCTGAGCCTTTCCCTCACGCTTGTTGCGGTGGTGCCTGTCTGGTCCCTTCCCGCAATGCTAACGCAGAGATGTTTGTGAAGGAGCAGATGGGGTGCGGGCAAGGGTCTCACTCTGCCCAACCCTGCGGTGGGGGGGTCTCTTTGGTGAAGTGTTTCCCTTCATCTGCTCAGGCCAGGCTTCTCGGCTTGACAATCTGCCCTCCGGCTAAATCCCACATTTTAAAGACAAGCTTCCTAAATCTGCAGACGAAGGGTATGGTTAGTTCTCACTAGAACTTCCCACACAGAAAGTCATTTGAATTTCAATCAGGGCAGAAAATGGTGTGTGTGCAACAAAGCTGCTGAAGGCAGGCTGGGAAAACGTAAATGAGCTGCAGTTGGGTTGCCTTCAAGTTGCTTCTGTGCAATCTCTGCAGTTCTTATTCACTGTAATCAACATCCATCCGATGGCAATTTGCGGGTAATTGTGCCCCACAGTTTGTTCAACATTCACACGAAACCTGCATGTTTCTGAGACCTGAGGTAAAGTCCTGCAATTGCTGAGACCTTTTCAGGTCTCAGACCAGGGTGCTTGTTGATCTGCTCCAGGAAAAGGTACAAGGAAGAAGAAACAGGCACCAGTGACTCCACTTTATATCCAGATTATTCCAAGGACAAAAAAGTTCATAATAGATTCAGTTCTTGAACCCCCGTGGGCTGAGGCACGATTTTGGCATCTCCCACGTTCAACTGGGAGACGTTGGAGAGGTTTTCTGTGGAGCCACTTACTCTTCCCCAGCCATCCCTCTCTCAACCTCCGGCTGGGTGGTGGAGAAGCCTGTTCTGCTGCAAGGGGAGGAGAGCAGGTGGCACCAGTGGGTGGGTGTGGAGGTGTCCTGATGAGCTGGAGCAACACAAGAACTTTGCCCAGTTTGCTCAGCTACAAATGCTGTGGCAGTGCCTCCCTTGGCGGCGCTGTGTGTGTCCACGCTGCTCTCACCTCGCACGCAGCCTCCTTCCTGCAAAGCCGGGTTTTACTGCGGGGGGGGTAATGGAGGTGGAAGATGCCTGGTGTTGAATGCTCTGCTGCTCCAACATTTCAACACGCCGTTTCACATCTTGGACTGGCTTTTCTTTCTGGAGAGAGTGGCGTTAGCTTGAGCTCTCAGGCTGAGATCAACAAAGCCACCTACGTCCTTACACACGTGACTTCTCTCTGATCATCCTCGAATAACCTTGACCCTACTATTCTTCTGGCACAGCCCTTTTTAGACTGATGTGGTGCTTCCTTGAAACAGGAACAATGTATGTGTGTTTGTACAACATGATGTAGATTTACAGGGCTACCTCGGTGGTGAGCAATAGTCAATGAATCAAAGGTCAGTGCAGCTGCCAGACCCTGCGTGGCTGCGAGAGAGAAGCCTGCTATGAAAAAGCTGTTGGAGTTATACAGACAGATAACGCGATGCTCTCAGGCAAATCCAGTGAGATGCTGTCCTGGGGAGAAAATGGAGCAGACAGCGTGAAACAGCAGCCGATAGGGGCTGAGCAGCGTGTGCACATCTTAGGCTGCGGCTGCAGTTGCAAGAAGGGCATTTTCCCTGCAGCTCTTGTCGTTGCTGAAGACTTCGCGGGACTGAGCCGGTTTAATGTCTTGGGACAGGCTGTGATTTAATTGTTCTCTGCCTCCACATAGAAGATACTTAGTTGTTGCGCATAGTCTTTATCCTGCAGCACAGGCCTTGCTTTGGATTTATGAGATGATCAGGGAGAGCACTTTCTGTGATAAGGCTGAGGCATGACTGATTTAATTTTGCATAAACCCGTGTTATCACACAGATCAGCTGTCGCCTCTGTCCTGGGCTGGCAACCAGGTCCTTCTGCTTTCAGCCAATAATGGTTTAAACTTCATTAACACTCAAAATGCCTAGCTCCTTGCATAAACAAAGCCACAAAGCTGGTTTGTGAGAAGTCAAATTCTCCATGGAGGTCTAAACACCCTGCAGCTGAGAGACGTGTGTGAGAGCTGCTTTGGAATAGCTAGACTCATTTAAATCCGTTAAAGAGCCTCACAATGACATTTGCATGCAGCCAGTGCCTGCTCTGTCTCTCCCCAGCGACAGTGCCCTTAGCAAGCTGGAGACAGTCAGGGCCACATTGTCACCACCTTAACCCCAGCGTCCTCCCCAGGCAGGCTGTGGGAAAAGGGCACCGACGTGCCTTGGTGGGAAGTTGACGGGAAAAACTCAAAGCAAGCAAAGTGCAAACAACCCCCCAGAAAAGCAGGGTGAGCCGACTAACCTCCCCCTGAAGAGACGGAGAAGAGGTGCCAAGGATCGGACGTGGCCTGGAGCCCTTGGTCTGCTCCCCAGCCCAGGGCACAGTGCTGAGGGAGGGGGGGAGGGTGTTCCTGGGGTGGGTGCGCGGGGACGAGTGGGGAGGCAGCATGCCAGGTCCCCAGGAGCAGAGCTTTGCTGGTGAGCGGCGGTGCTGGCGTGGGGCGGGAAAGGGCACGTGTTAACGGGGCTTCCAAGGCACCTCCAGCAATGGCTGCTCCTCTTTAAAAGGCTGGCGGTGGCAGAGGTGTCACTTGGCAGCTCTCTGTCTTAAGAGAGGGAAGACGTTAGCTTTGCCATGCAGGTTTAGGGTCCCCCCCGTCCCTTGAAAGAGATGGCTGCAGGGATGGATAAATTACCAAGGGCTTGACTGTTGGGGTTAGAAAAAGCACAGCTTCCCGCAGCCTCCGAGAGATCCCGGGGCTGGTTAAACAGGCCGTTCTGCCTGCTCCCAAACACAGGCCAGCGCCATGTGTGACAGCAGCTGTGTGTTCCGAAAACATTTCCATGCCATTAGGCTGCGGGAGACAAAACCAGCCAGCCCAGCTCGCTCCTCCCTGACTGCCCCAGCCCCAGGGACTTGCCAGGTGCTGACACCAGCCTCAGCAGAGATGCTGCCCGTGGGGCTTTCGGCGTTTGCTGGTGGAACCTCACCTCCCGACCCCTGGGGCCGGGCAGGCACCCCGAACCTCTCCTCCTGCCTCTGTCTTAGCAGCTTCCCCGCAGAGTCAGGCAGGGGGTCGCCGAGCACGGGGATTTTTCTGGCTATTAGGGGCATGTTCATAGCAGGCTGTTCTGAGTTGCATTCAGGGAGAAAAAGTAAGACACATAAGGCACCGTTTCAGTCTGAAAAACACTAATGAGTAAGGAAAGCTCAGTGTATATTCAGAAAAACCTGTGAATTTTAAAAGTTGTTTTCACAGGATCAAAATGTGACAAGCTGGGTTTGTTGAGAAACAAGGCTCACCCCTCCCTGACCTACTGGTGCTGGTGTCAGCAAGCATTTTGTGCTTTTATCCAAGGACACCAAAGTGCTGCTGCGCTCCACACGGTACGTGCATTCCCCTCGATCTCCTGAACGCCCTTTGTCCCCCGGCATCACCAGTGGCTCCCAGTAGACGCGTGCCCATGTGTGGAGGTGGCTGTTCAGCGTGGGCCTTGCTGACGGTCTGTCCAGCGGAAATTCTGTTTGGGCTTGGTGGGGTGAGCTCTTCTGCTCATGCCAGCTGGGTACAGCTCTCTCCCCTCTTGCTCGGGCAGCCCAAACTTCACGGAGAGCGACTGGCTGCAAGAGGATGGTGGAGGAGAAATAGGGGCTGGCAGCTAGAGGTGACAAAGACTGTCCCCAGCTGGCGGGTGGCCCTTGGTGAGCTGGGAACAGTTAAAGAGAAACAAAACTGCTGAATATCAGGGGTTTCAAAAGCGTTTGATCACCTAAGGTGTGATCACCTTAGACGTTTGCTGTTTCTTTTCCCACTGTGGGAGGCGATAATACCAACCTTGGCCTTTTTAGTCAGTTCTGTATTTTCAAACAGTCATAAGAGACCCTTCAAGAGCCTTTTCACAGGATTAGAATCAAGCAGAGGAGGAATTTGTATCTTTCGTTTGGTCTCCATTTCCTGACCTCTTCTTTCTTTCAGATGGGCACAGAAGGGGTTTTTATGCAAAAATGCAATGCAGTTATGGTAATGCTGGAGCGCCTTCATCCAGGCAGCCTCAAGTGCAGACTGCTGTGGAGGGCGGATTCGGCGGTGGAGGTGTTAAATTTCTTTCGACAAACCAGAGCAATGTTGATTAACCCTCCAGCTGCTCAGCAGTGCTGTCAGGACAGACAGTGTTAGCAGAGCAGAGCAAAGAAAGTGTGTGCTTGCATGTGTATTTGCTACGTTGTTCCTTCGGATTCTCCAGGCATGAAATCATTACATGTCTAATGAAGGAGCAATTACAAATGCAACACTCTTTATTAGTCCCTTTGGCACTAACTTGATGTTTTTCATCCCAACTTTTACAGATTCCACTGAAATTCAAGGTGATTTTCTGAAGCTATTCCACTGACTTCAAAGGAGTGAGCGTTACCTCCAGCCGGGATGAGTTCTGCCCACCGGTGTCTGAGCGGCTGCGTGTTTCACTGCCTTGTGACTGCTAACAACACTGCCGCTGTGGGTGCCGTTCGGGGAAGGTATTCCCAAAGCAGGGTGGAAAACAAAATTACTCTTAGATTTTGCAAATTAATACACTAGAGCTTTCAGCTGGGATGGGGAGGGGTCAATTTACACTTCAAAGCCCAAACCTTGCCCTTGGATAGATTTGCTGAGCTCCTTCAGAAGTTAATAAGGAGCGTGAAATTAAAGAAGATACAATTTAGCTTGACTGCGTCTTCCTGGCTGCGCTGTTGAGAAGGCTGGTCCCTCTTACTGTGCCTGCTCTACACCTTCCACTCCCCAGGCTTGCAGATGAGTTTCTGGATGCTCAGGCTGAGGCATCTTGAGGAGAGCAGGCAGTCTGGGGGCTTCCCTGGCAGAAGTCTTAAAAGAACAGATAATAAATTATACAATCCTCGAATCCCCAGATTGTTCAGAGACTGGGAAGAGGGTTCTTGGAAAATTTTTTTCCTGCCAAGTTACTTCATTCAGTAAAAAGATCAGCTCGACCTACAAACCTTGTCTTATCAACATGCCTAAGAGTAAACTTCTTTTTATGATATGCCTCTTCTCTAAAATGTTCCTAATTGAAAGTCACCAGTTTTGTGTGAAGTTTTCTCTGGTTTACTGCTTCCTTTTTCCAAAACAATATTTTGACCGAAACCAACAAACTCTTAATTGTTAACAGACTGGCACGAATTTTAGCGTAAACACAAATCTAAAATATGTTTGATATTTTGATTAATCTCCCCATATCAGTTAAGGGAGCAGTGGGAAATGATGACTGGAGGATTGCTGTTTCCTTTCAACCCTTTCTGTGCAATGAAGTGGTTTAGGGCGGGTGTCAGATGTTTCTAAACTCCTGGAATCATGTGGCAGGTGGTGCCCAGCTGCGAGACAGGCAGAATGGGTTTCCCTTCTCCAGAAGCTGAATTCCAGTGGAGGATTTCCTAAAACAGAGGCTGATCTAAGCTTACTCAAACCAGTTATGGGTACTTCAATCTGTCTCGGGACAGCCAGGTTGACTTATGTTGGCAGACTGAGCAGTCTGAGGTCCGTTTAGTTTTGTCTCACTAACTAAACAGAAAAGTCCACATTAAGGGCAATCAGTTTGATGATCTGACACAAACTGAGAGTGCACGAAGGGGCCAAAGCGGAACCACAATGTTACCTCCCTTCGTCCTGCCTTGCTGTGGAATGAGGGGTGCAGGACATTGGCATGTGCACTGTGGAGGCTCCCGTGATGTTTGGAGGGATTTGAGGGGGGCAGAAACAAGAGCAGGAGCTCATTTCCCATGATTTTTTAAACAGATGTGATCAGGGAAAAGATTTTTTTAAAGAAACATTTGCTGTTCTTTTCTTTCAGACAGTTTTTACCACGATGATAACACACCACTTATTCCTCTCCTTCCCCTCTGCCCTGCCTTGGTTTTGGGGGTTCGAGAAGCTGCTGCCGCCACAAACCTTGCTGTGAAGAGGATGGAGAATGGCTCTAAGACCTCCCACGTGGCACGGGGAAGCAGGAAGAAACCAACATGGCATACATTCAAAGGTAGAGCTGGCACGACATAAATAGTTCTGTTTCATAACTATAAAGCACTTTCACAGTCTTGGGATCCTTGAGCAACTGCTGTTGGCTGCACCTGCCCATTAGGGGTTTCTGGAAAAAACCACAGTTGTCGTTGCTGCCTTTTGGCTTCTCTTTCCCCTTAGGCACGAGGACCACCACCGTGACGGTCTGCCTGTGTCCTCTCCCAGCGCAGCTGTCTCTGCTGAGACACCGGGAGATGCTGAGGATCGGAGAAAGGCTTTGAGTACAGCCCTGATGCACTTTGCCTTGCACCACTGTAAAGCCTAAGAGGGACGGATGTGACAGCAACAATGAGGTTAGAATTTAGGGAGGCATTCTTGGTGCCACAAGAGAGAAATACAGGGACCAGTTTTCAGCCTCTCTACTTCTGAAAAAACTGCAGTCATTTGATGTATTCCAGGGCAGCCAAAAAACGTGCAGTAAAGAGATTTCTGGATATCAAATTGTATAGAACTGAATGCTTTAATACCAGGAACAGAAAAGAAGAGGAAATGCAGGTTGGGTTGGTTTTATTTTTTAGTTTCTAGGCAGGTGAGACATTCGTTTGTCTTGTCAAAGGTGAGTGAGAAATGTCACCAAAGTGACATTCTAAAGTGCTGTTGAGTAGGTCTGCAAATGTCTTAGATGGGAAAAACACTCTGTTATGTCCAAAAATACCTGATCATTGATTATCTGAGTTTCAGAAGCAGCAATAGAACCCACCCAGGTCTTGGCTTCGCAGGGCTTGTTCCCACACATCCTCCCGCAAAGACGTTGTGTCTACCAGCACAGCTTGCCAGCCCAGCCTGTGCCTGTGCAATCGACTCACAGCGATTTTCCTCTGTGCAAAGTCAATAAAAAATCTTCAGCTCTATAAAGACCCCACGGCTAAAGGTACGTGTATATTCTGAAAGAGAAACACGAGGGGCAGATGGAATATGTAAGATTTATAATACAACCTTTGACACATAACAAAAAAGCACTTTAGGAATCCACCGTGAACCTGGTGGAGCTTGGTCCTGCTAGACTGTAGCCAAACCATGAACTGCCCGTAGCTGCCCAGAAGGAAAATCGTGACGTTTGTGTTGGTTACAATGAGTGTGAGAAGCCTCGTTATTTCACACCTATTGCTTAATTAACCTCAGTCGAGCTGTGGCTTTCCCCCAGGAAAAGAGTTTTCCAGCAAACCTGGGTGCTGAGACCACTGAATTGATACTGTCTGGCCAAAAGAGTCACTCTTGTTTACTCAGACTAGCGTAATCGTATCCAGCATTGCTTCTCCGTGAAGAGCTGTAAGGTACGAATATGAGCACAGAAAAATGTGAACAAGAGCCTTTTCTCTTAGGGGAAAAGACAGTATGGGGTATGCCTGTTCAGAAAGCCATACTGTGAAGCTTTTCTTCTCATGCTGTTGCTAACTGTCAGCTGCTTTCTGGAAGTCACCTTTCAGGCTTCACAGCAGTATCTATAACCATAAATAATGGTGAAAACCATTAACAACGGTTTTAAACCATTAAAACCATCTAAACCGTAACAATGCCTCCTTACAAATACTTTCCCTATGTTTATCTGCTGTCTGCTTCTTATCCTCAGCTATTGACTTACAGAACAAGTTAAGGTGGAAGGGGTCCTGGAGCAGCGACACTTAGATCAGGTTGGTCAGAGCCCTGTGTGGTCTAGTTGTGAGTTTCTCCAGCGATGGGGAGCGAGTCCACAACCTGGTTGATGATCTGCATCTAAAGAGGACTGGGTAGATTTTGTGTGGCCGTTTATCATTTGCCTCAGCCGCACCCTGCCTGCTCCCATGGCTTTTTCCCTGTGATGTGCAGCATTACATCAATGTGTTTCACTTCTCCTCTGTGGCCCTGTAGCCCAGCGCTTGCCCAAGCCACCACACAATGCTGGCACCCTGGAGCGTGTTTGCTGTGCTTCATCCTCCTCCTCGGTCCGATGAGGCCATCGGGTGAAGCGGTGCCAAGGCTCTGGGCAGCAGCGGGGAGCGGCTGGGCCGGCAGATCCAGCTGGACCCCTTTCCTCCCCATGTTCCTGCACCGTTTCAGCGAGCAGAGCCAGCGCAAAGGGAGGCTGCTGCTGACTCAAACTGAACAGCGGAGTTTTTCCCCAGGCCATGAGAAAATGCGGCTTCATTTTTAATTTCTTAAAATCCGAACCTCCTCCTCAGCCTCGCTGGACTGCGGGCTGCAGACCCGAGATAGCCGCTGCAGTTAGGACCCTGTGGTGTGACGCGCTCCAGCTAGGAGGGGCAGCTCCTCCTCAGGAACATGAGTCTGTATTGCCGGCAGCGTTCGACAGCTGTAGGAAGTAAATCTGTTATTGCTGCAGAATATGCGCTTCCTGAGTAAAGTGGCGGTAGATAGAAGAAATCCCACTGTGCTTTAATAAAACCGTGATTCAAGAAAGCCACCTGGATCTCGGGATTCAAGCACGGATGAGTCTGGCGAATTAATGCAGGGATGGTACAGCATCGCCTTTCAGCATTTAGCTTGACTGCTGCGTCTGGTGTGTTTGCCGTGGGCTCGTCCCCAGACTTCCAGATCAAACTGAATTCCCTGGGGCTGTCTGTGTGTGATTTTTTTTTTTAATGAGAGATGCTGAATGTGATGAAAACCGCCGACTGTACCTATAGTCTGGGGAGGCCCACGGTGCTTTTATTTATTCTCTGGGTGTGAGTAGCTTGCAGCCACCATGGCCAGTGGGGTCCTTGTTAACTGACACCCCTCTCTATGTGTTATGAATGCAACAGTGGAAGAAGCTTATTACATGCAAAACTTGAATCCACCGCAGCCTGAAGCCTGTGTTGGTGTTTCTGGTACCACAATATGACTTCCCGGGGGAGAGCTGGACCTCTTCCAAGAAAGGCTTCAATAGCACTAGAAATGGAAGGAAGGATAAGAAATAAAGCAGTGCTGAGAGCGGACTGTAGAAGATAGATCATCAGATAGCGTAAATTTTGCCAGCACCACAGATATTAATGGCTCATCGGGACCTTTTCTTCCTCCAGACCCAGCTAGAACAGAATATTGATTCATTTACAGTAAGTTCTTGTTTACTGCCGGCTAGATTCAATCACAGAGCTGAATGATAACATGGGAGTGGAGGCAGAAGTCTTCTAGAGAGAAACCCCACATTTTTTCCATAGACTCCAATTCCGTACAGTCAGCCCATAAACCATTCAATTATTAAGACATAGGCCAGAGCAAAGAGGAGAAAAAAAGATACCAGATGTCCTTGTTTACCATGAACACAACTAATCCTGGATGCAGCATTGAAAATGATCTTACATAGGACACAGAGAGTTCAATGGAAGAAGTCTTCCAGATTGTCGGTACTTTGTTCTCCCTTCTTCCCATCTCCCACCTCAAAAATGCTCAGGAAAATCACTGAGATTTTTGCCTCTTGTCTCCCCATGTGCTGCTGCATATAACCCATGACTTTGGAAGCTCCAGCGGCCGGCAGACCTGCTAAACTGACGCTGTGTCATGCACGTAGATGGTTCAGAATGCCTCGGTCTGCGTGCCGGGCAGCACGGGGCAGCTGTCGAACCAGGATACTGCAGGCTGCCTTTTCCACGTGCCTTTTCGACATCTGAAGGGGTGAGCAGAAACTGGAATTCCGAGCAGGGGACTCAGGGTAATGGCCTCAGTGTAAGGCAAGGAAGTTCCTCGATGCCTCAGTTTACCCATCGTGATGTGCAGCTCAGTAAAATACTGCTACTCCAAGGTATTATTGTAAGAACTGAAGCACGTGAAGTATTTTCACATTTCTGGATATAAAGTGCCGTTGAGAAGACGTTTCTTGACAGTATTCACAGTCAGTGCTCGCCCTTATTTCCTGACGACATGCCTCTGCATAACAGAAACTGTCCCAAAACACCCTTGATAGCAGAGCATACCCCACCGGGTACTCCCCGACTTGCTGGTCCAGGCGTGTCCTATGCACCTGAGAAATGAGCTGCCATTCAATGGGCTACTTCTGGTTTTCTCCCTCCAGAACTTCCAGTTGGCTCAGGGGACTTCAAGGTTATCCGGAGTCACACAAACAAGAAGTTGTGCTTTGCTCCAGGAACCTCTGAAGCTTGACTTTCAACAAAATGTATGGATAAGCCAATAAAAAAATGGGAAGAGAAGCCTTCAGAAAGGTCAGTAAGCTGTTTTTATGCAGCTAGGAGTAGAATTTTAACCAGGATTATT
>NW_010401618.1:22508-35588 GCF_000710305.1 Buceros rhinoceros silvestris
ATGAATTATTAATGCGTGCCATAAAAATGCTATAAGCAGAGGACAAACAGGACATTGTGAGAGAATCTCAGAGTTTGATATTTTCACCCAGAAACCTGAAAAACCCCACTCTCTCCAATTTTACCGCTTCTAAAATAAGGCCCACCATAAAAGCGGTGAAACACAGAGAGTTTCACTCTCTCACGGCTACCTCAAAAGCCCGCAGAGACCAAAAAGCACCTGCTCGTTATGTACGAGCGACAAGGTTTGCGATTTTACCCTCGTGAACAAGATATTAAGACAAGTACTCAGGCAAGTAACCGGACAAACTGTTTCATTATACAGATTTCTTCTCCTGAAACTACTTTTCTAAGGCGCTGGAAGAATACAGCTCTGCCAGGGCTCAACATTTTTCTTTCTACAAATGTAACTCCTGTCATAAATACTGCTCAGGAAGGAAAACCGAAACCTTTCCTGGAGGTGTTCCAGGGCGTGTTTTCTGAACCTCAGAATCGGCAGCAGTGGCCTCGCTGTGCTGGTTGTTTTCTAATAGGCTGAGCAGCAGAGCCGTTGGCTTCGCCTTGGTACAGCAGTTGTTTGTCCAGGGGTCATGTCTGGAGGCTTTAGGTCTTCTGGAATGTCTCCAGGCTTGCCTGACTCCAGGGCAAAACATAAATAACGCCAACACTAACCTGGCGTAATTAATGAGGGAACCGGTCCGTGCTCCAGCGGGTGAAGGATTCTGGCTCCCGCAAGCAGTGTGGGAAATCTCCCCCTGGCTCACCCTGTCCTGAACATTCCGGTTTCCCAAGGATGTGCGTTTCCTAACTCCCTGTTGAAAGGAATCCTAACCCAGCCTGAGTAACACACTGAGGAACAGCCAGAGATCAAAACCCTCGGCTAGGGCTGCCAGCTCTGTAAACTCCAGTTTATCTAAATGCCAGCAATGACTTTCCTTCCTGAGGCGATCGATTTTCCAGCACTAATCAGTGCCCTGCCCGTAAGTCCATCCAGGCGGAGAATCACACTCAGAAAAAGAGAGAAAAGATGGGCTGTAATTGCAGACTTCTGCGATGGCATGAGCAGCATCCCTCTTGTACAACACCCGCTCTGGAAATAGGCCTGGGACCTCCTGCTGACAAACCCCATCACTGGTACTGCAGCACATCGCTATTTCCATGGTTTACACCTCCGAAAGTCCTGCTGCAGGGAAGGGGCCCTCTGCCTCCGTGTGAGGAACACAGGAAAGACAACCGCAGCAACGAAAAAAAACGTGTCAAAACTCAAAAGACGTTTGAGAAAAATTCTAGCTAACACTGAGGTTCAAAACTGATAAATGTCTCTTCAGGGGAGCGGGGGATGGATGCACACCGGCGGGGTGGTTTTCTGCGGGGGATGGATGCACACCGGCGGGGTGGTTTTCTGCGGGGGATGGATGCAGACCAGCTGCAGCCACGGGAGCTGCAGCGGGGAGAGCTCAGGTGCCAGGACCCGCTTGTGGACCGGTGAGTCACAGCCAGAGCCCTGGCAAATCCACAGTGCCGGCGGAGAAACAATCCTCCTGGCTTTCTCTTTGTACGGATGACCACGGAGCAGGGCGGCGTAATGAAGCGCTTCTTGCAGCACTGCGGCGTTTTGTCTTGCCAGCCCTTTCACCACTGTTAGCGATTTCTCCCTCTTCTCCTACAGTGACAGCGAGGGGATTAATTCCGGGGTCTCTGGTGTTTCAGTCTGTGTTGGTAGTTCTCTCCCAAATGAGAAAATCTAACTACAGACTTCTCATTTGCCTCTTTCATGCCCATCAACCCGATGTTTAAGTCTCTGTTGAGTACATTTTTACACTGTTTCTGATGAAAGCTCTTCACTTCTCTACCCTTCAGCTAGAAAAAAATTACGAGCACAATTCCAGCAACTTCAGAGGAATTAAGCCAGCTATGACTTTCTAGTTCATGAGCAAGCGATGCATTTTTGTACTCCACATCGCACTCCTCATCTCACAACTGCTGCCGCCGCACGCTGGATAATTTTGTTATCAGATGAATCTCCACAAGGGCTCCCTCTCTTGTTCCCCCTTCCCCAGCGGATGAAATGCAGATGAACTTCAGTACCTGGTTTATAGATTTTGTTCTCTTTATGGAGCCAGAAAGCTGTAGTCACATATCTGAATCTCTCAAGATGATAGAGGAGGATCAAAAACGTGCTGCCCGATTTCACAGTCACTATCTTTAACTTGAGAAATAAATAGCCCTTTACCTAACTTGCTTCTGTTCAGAATAGCATCCACGGAAACATCTCACAGTCCTGTCTAGAAAAATTAAATTAAGGCTTTTCAGTTGGAGCAGATGATGCTTACAGCACAGAAATAGACTGTTCCTAGTCAGCGGGATTAAAGGAAAGAAAAGCTCAGCAAGAATGAAGTTGCGTTGCAGAGTTATCTCTATCTAGGCAGCAGATTGTCATTTCCATAAACCAGAGGGAAAATTCTCTCCTTGTCACTGCTTTGCAGGTCAAAGACCCGTTTTTAAATTCCCTTATTTTCTTTTTCTTTCCCTTAATTCCCTCCCTGCCTCCTCTTCTGTGCTCTATTTGAGAACAAAGAACAGGCAAGTGCAGAAGAATACTCGATGGTTTTTAGCTGTCGATAGAAGAGCATATTTTCAAGTGCAGATGTAACTGGAGGGGGGAGGCAATGCCCTTGAACAGTCCTACCTGCTGCCAGCCACGCTCCGCGAGCGTGGGGGGGTCTCCTGGTCGTTCAGGCCGACATGTGAGCTGCTTTTTCACTAACACGTTGGGTCCTGTGCCCCTCGCTACCTTCTTCTCGCTCTCCTTACTGCCTCGCTTGGGCTGGCAGTGCCTGCACC
The DNA here is from genome assembly GCF_000710305.1 of Buceros rhinoceros silvestris. Taxonomy (NCBI): domain Eukaryota; kingdom Metazoa; phylum Chordata; class Aves; order Bucerotiformes; family Bucerotidae; genus Buceros; species Buceros rhinoceros. Next base: position 25,352 of record NW_010401618.1, read on the forward strand.
CAACCAGCTGCTGAAAATAAACCTGCTACAAAAGTCAGGATTAGCTTTGAGCCAGACAAAGTGTGCGATCCAGCGCATTGCACAGCCGTGTAAACACTGGTACCAGTTGGAGGGACACCCCAGCAACGTGTGGGCAGTGGCAGGGTGAAAGGTGGCGGAGGGAAGATAAAAGCACCTCTTCTGACACTAGTCCACCCTTAGGTCAGCTTTAGGAGGTGGCAGAGCAGAACCTTGAGCCAAGCAACGTGAGTGCAGTCACGGAGCTTCCCTGTCAAAGCCGTGGCTTGCACGGGGTCATTTCCTAGGCAGTGTTTGGTAAAAGCCGCCTGAATCAACCCAGGCGATCGCTCGTCCCGAGTGTAGTAAGAGAGGAAAGCACCATTAGAGAAACACCCAAACTGTAGAAGAGTGCCACCGATTTCTCTAGTCTTGGTTTCAAAATCTCAAGATGAGGAAACTTATAAGAAGTTAAGGAGTAAAATCCTGGATCTTTCAAGGCAGAGTCAGGTTTTGAAGCAGTCCGATGAACACGGACAGTGTAAGGTCTGAATCTCGTGGCTTATCAAAAAGACCCCCGAGATTAGCCAGAAACTGTAGGAGATTAATTTTTTCTCCGTGAGGTAAAGCTGCAGGAGGAAGTCCTGCGGGAGGAAGACTGCCACTGGCTCCCTCCCTTGCAGAGCAGCCACACCACAAGGGATGTTGTCCCCTGGCAGTGAGCACCTTCCGTGGACTGCAGGGGATCCCCGGGACGCCCAGGCTCTCTCTGCGTTAGTTATTACTATTATGTTGTTGTTGTTATTTACTGCGCCCCCTCTTGCTGTTGTTATGATGATGCTGTATTTCAAACATCTCAGTCCTCAGTGAGTAATTCAGTAGTATCTGCCAACTTATGAATTTCAGCATCCACGTTCAAAAGAACGAAGACAGGAGATGGCTCGGGAAATTTTGGTTATCCCTTCAACATTCTTGATGAGGCTATTCAGGCACAGAAAGCTGTAGGCCAAGTACTCGTGTGAGCGTGTAAAATAAACATATCTTTGATGGAAAAGCTGTTGCAGAATAACTACAGTGAATAGATACTTAATATCTTAAAAACTAATTGCCCACATTTATTTTCCCCAAATGTATATGTGTGTGGACAAATACCAGAATCTGTATGTTGGAGGTAATACGTACACGTGTGAGTGTGGATAAGGAGCTAGGGGAAATATCTGTGAACAGAATGTAATGAACAACGTATCTTCTAGATCCTGCTCGCAGCAAAGCCGTGATCTGAGTTAATGCCATCCTGGTTTTTGCCACGATATGTTTTTGCACCTCCGTCTCTGTCCAGAGCCACCCCGGAGGAGCTGCAGCACCACGGCTGGGCAAGGGCAGGTGACAGCTCCCACGCGGGCAGGGGAGCCCCCCGGGACCACCGCTGGCATGGACCCATGTGCCAGCTCTCGGGGTCGACGCTCACTGCGAGCGCTGGGGACGGCAGGGGAGGGCTGGCTGTGCCGGGGCTGGTGTTCTGGTTAGCACTGGAACAATCGGAGGAAATGCGGATGGGAAAGCAACCCGTGGCCATCACAGCAGGCCATAACCGTCCTTTACACTAACGGAGCTGGCTGGGCAGCCAGCGGGGAACCCCTCTGCAGTCACCAGCAGGTTTTAAACATTTCGAGTATTGCATTGGGATTTCTCTATAGTACCCAAACCTCTGCACGATTTTTTACACGGTGCCTGTAATGAAATTCCAACAAGGTCATCTGGGACTTCCCATGCATATTCAGCTGTGATTGACTCACAGCTCCTGGGAGTCTAGGAGAAATTATATGCATGGAAGTTTTCTCAGCTCTTCACTTAAAGCTCAGTTACAGACACCTCTGCGTGTTTGCATCAGTGTGATTGAAGATGAATGCAGAAAAGACTCTATTCTTATGCTAGATCTTGCCACTATAAAGACACCACACGCTTGTTCTGCAATGAAAACAAGGACTGCGTGGCACATTTGTAGGTTAAGCTCTGAGCAAAAAGCATATCTGATAGAAGTTTACACATAGCTGTTGTAAATTCTGTTTTATCCCTGCTAATTCTGCCCCTGCTTTTGACTAAATAATAAATCCCGGTTGAGTATCTGAATCCTTAAATGCTGACTGAACTCGCTGCGTGGAATACCTGCTAAAGCTGTCCGTGCTGCCAAAGCGAGAAGCAACTCCTTTGTGCTGCACGGCTTAATCCCCATCAAAGCCTCGCCCCACAAAGCCCTTCCGAGGCTCGTTACAGACATCCACGCACAAAAAACTGGACTCCTCTTTTTCCCTTATGTTTTCCAGGCTGGCATGAGGCCTTTGGAGCTGCAGTTTCCTCACGGGAACTCCAGCAGCCCCTGAGCCTGATACCATACCAGCATCGATACCCGCACTGGTGGGGCTGGGCTGGTCGCACTGGAAACCTGGAGGAACTGCCGGGCTCACCGGGGCACTGCGAGTTTCCTGTGTTTCAAGCGCAGCAGACAGCTTTTTGCAAGGTTACTAGTTCCTATCAATTTGTGTAGATTTATAGGAAAATTAATTACGCCCCTCTCTCAAATATTCAAGATAATAGGTCACGCAAAATGATGCTGCCGTTCTTCAGGACTCATCTGGCTTTTCGCTTGGGAGCTGGCAGTAATGACTGTGGTGTTACAGCGTAGAAAACTGCCCAGCTTACACCTTAACCCGAGCCTGAGCCAATATCCGCTGCACTGGGCTAGTCCTGCACCAGCCCACCCAGGGCCGCATCACCTAGGGAGGGGACTGGGCAGCTGGGGTGTGCGGTGGTTTCCTCCTGAAGCCAGATACTGGGTTCAAAGAGCAGGAGTGTTGGAGGTGCCTTGAAATCGGAAGCAGCAATACATGCGATGTCCATTTTTTCCCATCATGGCTCCCATGGCATCTGATGATACCTGCAAATTTTCACTTATGGCTCAAGCTGGGAGATGAAACGTGGAGCAGATCTGCTGCTTCTTCCCCGCTCCTAGGAGTGGAAATACCTCAGGTGATACACTGCTTCAAAGCCAGCTTTTTGGATGGCTGTCATCAGCCTCAACACCAAAGTCCCACACGTGTACTCAAGTAAAGCCAGTCTGTGACTGCACCTACGACACCCCCAGACCAGGACCCCGATTTACCAAGCTGGTAAATCACTGAAAAGGAAATAGGAATAAATCTGTCGATCACAGTCTTGAATTACCTCAGCATGTTCCGAGCAAGCGCCGGACACTGCTGCCTGGCGAGGGAGGCTGTGTGAACCAACACTTCGCCTCTCTCGAGGGCTGCAGGTGCCCGGCTGGAGAGCACCCAGTGGGGCTCTGCTCCTTGCCAGCTCACCCCAAACCCCGGTGCCCAGGGTGCTTCCTTCTTCCCCTGGAGACCGCTTTGAGAGTGCAATAGTCAGGAGAAATGAGAGGCACTGGGGAGGAACGCTTGCTTACAGCAGGGCATGGGCTGCGTGCGCCACCTCAAGCCGCCTTTGTGCTGGCCGTGCAGTCTCAGCCAGAGGTGCAATGGTTAATGCTCCAGCTGCCCAGCCACAGCCCAGTGCCCGAAGAGCAGTGTCCAGCCCAGGGAATTACGTGTAAATTGGAGCCACTGGCAGGGCCTGTGGTGGGCCAGGAGCCGGTGCGGGGAAGGATGGACTGCTGCCTCTGCCGCCTCTGCCGCAGAGGGACGGGGCAGCAGCCAGGGCAGCTCCCACCTCCACCTGGGACAGCTGAGGTCTGCCACAGACAAGGCGATGCTGCGGCCACCTCTCTGACTTCCCTGGTAGCCTCCCACTCAGGCAGAGCTGAGTCGTCCCTGTGGAGACCAGGACAAAGCCAGACCCAGTGACAGTTGTTAAACTGGATAGGACATCTGAACTCCTCTGTTCTCTGACATGGCTCATTCCCTCGGATGAGCTGACTGGTTAATCTTTTATTCTCCTTTTGCTTCTTTTTTATGAGTCAAATGGCCACGGATTCAGAGACAGGAAGACCAGAAAGGCCTCCACACTGATCTTCTGTGAGATACAGCCCACAGGACTGCTCGGATCCAACCTCTGTTACTCTCGGTCAGGCTTTTGGGAAGGTCTCGTACAAGGCAAAGGGAGCACAGCCTGGCTACCTGGACCTGGGCAGTGCGTGTGGCCGGCCGGCGTCTGGGCGAGGCAGCGCGAAGCGTGGTCACAGCTGCCGTCCTCTGTGCGGGAGCGTGAGCCCGCACAGCGCTCTGCCAAGCTGCCTCTTGCCAGGACACGTGGATTTGTCGTGTCTTTGAGGTTTTTATTTCCCTGCTCCCTCACCCTAACCACTTCGGTTGTAGCTGGACAAGCATGCTGAAGATACTTTAAATTTGCCTGGTGGGAGAGGAGGAAAAACAGGGGTTGGAACTAAATGATGACCAGACAGCCCGATGGCATAGGCATAGGCTTTGCTGTCCCTAGGAAACTCTGTGGGAAAATACCCTAATTTTGGCCAGCTCAGTTTTCCAGCTTTTGAAGTGTTTGTTAGCTTGAGGACTAACTCTCGTATCTCTCTTCCCCACGTCTAAAAGGGAACAGCTCCCTGGCCAACATACATTTGACTAAACAGAAGCAATTAAAACCCTTTAGTTCTTTCTCGGGAGTCAAGTTCTTCAGCTCTTCCGTAAGTCCTGTGGCTTTTTCCTGAATCTCCTCCAATCTCATCAGCATCTTCCTTGAATTTGTAGGCATCAGACGGGACAAACATTTCATCGGCAGTCTCCCTGTGGGCATGACAAAAACTTCTCTGTTCCTTTTGCCTTCTTCTTTTAGAAGTGGCATATCATCAGCTACCATCATTCTGAAGCTCATGGGCAGCAGTCGGGGCACCAGGACCTCCAGCCGCCACTACAGCCCTGCTCAGGGCTTAACCCGCAGCCTTTGTAGAGACACACTTTCATTACAGGCCACACTCCAAGAAACATTGTTTACTTGCATCTCATTTTTTAACACTTGCAAACAACCGCATTTCTCTAGGCTGTGAATGACGGGTTTGAAAAAATGTGAAAAATTGATCTCCGTGGGAACCGGTGGAAATACAACCATTAAATCAAAAACCATTTTGAGACGTGCCAGCCGGTTTCTGATCCACTTTGACTCTTAATCAAAACGCCATTGCCGTAACGCAGCACACGCCCTGCAGAGTCCCGTGACAACGGCCACAGCTAGCTTCTGCAATCAGTCTCGTAATATTATCAACAGATAATGAGCTACGTTTTCATAATTGCACTTTGTTCAGCATTAAATATACCGCTTCCTTTTCGGTTTTTATTAGCTGGCTCTCAAATCAACTCTGGCGTATTTTTAACTGGGATTAGTTTCAGGCTATCAGGCCTCTAATTGCAGGGGCTCTTTTATTTGTCTTGCCTGAGAAGATTGGCAAGATACGGTTGATTACTTGTTTTTTCCTTGGGCACAGCAATAGATGTTTATCCAAGTTAGAGCGTGACCTCGGCTGCGCTGTTTTGGGAATCTGTGAGCTACAAGATGAGTGCGTGAGCCATCAGCCGTTTCTGGCTGGGAAGCTGCTGGGCTCAGGCTCGCGGCGCAGCTCCTTCCCCCTTCCTGAGCTGGAAATTCTAGAAACTGGATGTTCCATCCTCCAAGGTCAGGCAAGTCTTATCCAGAAGGGAAGGACCGGGGGGAAGCTCAGGCCTGTTTCCAGGAGGGCAAGGGGAGAGTGTGTGGGGAGACTGTGAGGGTGCAGGGAGCACGTCTAGGGGACCCACAGTGACTGTGGCGCTTTCGGGGTCCCTCTGTGGGACCCAAATTCCTTACGTTTTGCTCGTTACTGCTACTTCCCTGAGCCTCTGTCCTTTTTGCTTCCGAACTCTTCAGAGGGTGTGAAGATCCTGTGGCTGTCTCTGCATTCTGTTCCTTTGTGCCCCACCCGGTTTCTTCACTAAGCAGCGCTGGAAGGGGTGGAAGCTACAGCTCGCTGTGCCTCTGTTTCTTACTCTGGCTCTACAAAAGAGACCTTCCATCCGCCAAAGACTTCAAGTACTGCTCAGATTTCCTGAAAAAAACATTTCTTTACCCGAAGGTCATGGAGAGAGGCTGTTGCCTGCTTGAGATTTGTCTGTAATGACAATAGCATTGCTTTGCTATTTTTACCTTTGGATTCCTCAAAAGGATTTTGACCTGCATCACACCTGCAACAAGAGGGGCTCCTAACTAGAGCCCAAAGCTGAGAGCAGGAGCTTTGGTGAAGCCGCAAGCCCGTGTTCGTTTTCATTCAGGGAGCGGGAGTAGAGCCGCAGCTGGCACAAGCCAGGACAGCCGGTGTGTCGTCAGTGGACCTGTCCCTGGCGACCTCTGTTCTGGGGCTGGCTCTGAAATGAAGGACAGGCTGCACCAGCAACTATGGGAACATTTTTCTCCTGATTAGTCCAAAATACATGGAGAATGGGGTAGGTCCTTTATATGGAAAGCATCATATAAAATAGCTGAGATAATAAATGTGCCCTTTTGCCCTTCACTGGCAAACAGAAAGTAAATTCAGCTCTTTCATTAAAATGGTATGACACTAGAACGGGATTTGATGGGTCCTTTTAGTCATGCCCGAGACCTCGTCCCAGTTTCCTGCTCCACCTGCTCCTTTAGTAGTTTCCTGAATAGCTGTAAAACAAAGACAGTACTGGAAATCAGATGCTTTTTTTTTTTTTTCAAATAAAGCAGCAATTCAAATCCCCTACATGAATAAATAATCCATATGTTGCCTGAATCTTTTATGACACGAATTCCGAAAACCAACTTAAAAAGCTTTCTCTGTTGTTTTGGAACTGGGTCAGAAAGCTCACGCAGGGAATTTTTAATGAGCTGTGCAGCCTCCCAGCTCTGGGTTAGTGGTTCAAACGTGAATCAGGTTAGTAGGGAGCAGCACTTGTCGCGGCAGCTGTGGAAGTTAGCCCCACTCCGCACCCCAGACACCCGCATCGCTGTGGGCAACAGTGGCACAATGCGCACAAAAGTTCCGAGAAAATGGAGAAAGGGCCTGGACGATGAGACCCGCTCCATCGCCTTTTTTCCAACAGCTGCCCTTCAGCTCACGCCCCAGCTTGGACATTGCCCTCCTGTGCCCCTGGTGTCCTTCAAACCCCTTTCCACTGCTGCCAGCTGTGCAGGGACCGTTAACCTGCGCTGGCTCTCCCTTAGGGAAACAACTGCTTTTGCCAGGGGAGATCTGAACGCGATGAGATGGACACTGGTCAGCAGAAGTGGGAAAGGTATTTTTTTCTGACTCTTCAGTGTTAACAGTCTTGATGTTGTCTTAACCAGGACAGAAAGCCAATTTTTGACCATTTATCGTTGCTTGCTAGGTCATGTCTAGACCAGCTGGATTCTCCGTGTTTCAGAAGCTTTTCTCATCATTTGGCTCTACATAACACTGTCCTTATCACAAGGTGCAGCCTCTTTTTTTTTTAAGGGCCAAATTTTTCCGTGTTTTTCCAATTGCCTTACTAAGATTCACCCTTCCATGCTTCCTTCCTTCCTCATGCTTACTCCACCCTTTTAACCTTTTGCAGCTCTTCCACCCTAATCTCTGGTGCCTTCAGCTCTGAAAGGACCACACTGCTCCAAAGGTCACGTTTCTTTCACCAGTCCCCTGACTGTAGTGTACTGCTCTTCTCGCCACCCCTGGCTCTTCCATCCAACTGCTCAAACACTCTGTTTTTTCTTTCTACCTTCCAGACATTGAACACAATCAGTGTATCACCGCCTCTATCGTTCATTCCAGCATCTTAATCAATCAGCATTCCAGATGTCTCACCTTAATGGTCCCAGGCTGGCTCCACAGCCCTTCTGTCCCACATGGGTGCAGTCAAAGGACAGTGGAAAGGGCATGGAGACAAGAGGAGCTGCCCAAGGCACAGCTCTCCAGCAGCATCCCAGCGCCTCAGCATCCCTGGCTGACTTCCCATCTCATTTCCTTCCTCATTTTTCTTCTGGAGACTGGTGTGCTGGTATGGGCTGCAGCATGCCCGGAGCTGTCGCAATACAGAGCCTACGGACTGGGCAGCACGACTGGCTCGCACTGCCACGATACGGCTGCCCCTGTTCCTCCTGCACTCCAGCAGAAGGGGAGCACAGGAACTGCGTGGGGCTCCTTCATGCAGCAGCATGGCTCACATGGCCTGTGGGTCCTTAAACGCTTCCTCCTATTTTCTCTGGTTATGCCTTTTTATTATGAAGAATCCAGAAATACATCAAAGATAACTTTCACCGATTAGAGGAGAACAAGCAAGAATTAAACTGCAGCTGCAGCGTTGACAGTTCCTTTGTATTTTCTATAAATTAGTAACAACTATTTCGTTTCACTGGTGCTGCTTTACCAGTGTGAATCACAGAAGAGGAGCCTTAGGGAAAAAGATGAGGGAGAAGGAAGGGGATCATGGGAATGCAGTTTATCAGATTTGTTCTTTTTGGTGTTTTTAGACTCATCTACAAACATACACAGAGCAGCTTTTAGGGCTGTACCTTGTTTTGTCTGACTGAGGTATGCATGGCACAAAAGCCTACAAAAATCGGCAGTAAAACTCGTAACAGACGGCGCTGCTGTCTGCTCACAGATCCCATCTCCCACTTGTCCAGCTGCTGGAATGAGAAGACCTCCAAAGAAAAGCGTACCTGTCCGGTTTTGTGCGGCTAACGGAAGGGACCAGTTAGTACAGTGGGACAACCAGTAAAGAACGTTTTTTCCCAAGGGTGGTAGAAAAGGCAAGGTGTCTTTCAGCCATCCCAGCCAGAGGGAGCTGCTGCCTGCGAGACCTCACCCAGTCACCAGGAAGCCAGGAGATGGAGATGGACACGCTGCATGTGTGTGTCAGCGGGAGATGGTGATCAGGCACTAAATACCCAAACACGGCGGGTTTCGTGCATGCTGAAGGGAAGCTGTGATTTGCACTGGAGAAATTTTACTGAATTACTACAAAAAAGGAGTAGCAATAAGAAATGGAATAGAAAATAGAAAGAATAACAGAAGAGAATTGCAGGTTTATTTTACTTATTTCTTTTGTCAGCTGAAGAGCAGAAATAGATGTATTTACTGAAAGAGTTTTTGTGAACACCACAGAAAATACCAACATATGCCGTGAGCTGTTTGCATTACGGTTTCTGAGTGTTACTAAGGGTGGAGCAGGAGCACTAACCCTCCTCTCTCTCTCTCCCACCTAACCAGAGTCAGGCATTCAGGATCCTTTGGTTTATCGGGAAAGAGAAAAGCCAAGGTTAGGGCTGGCTGAGTGACTCAGGAAAGGGCCTTTCGGGAGGGAGGGAGGGAGGGAGCCCTAAGCAGACACGCTGTGGAAAACCTCAGCATAAAGGCAGAGTTAGAAAGACAACGCTCTGAGGAAGACTCGGCTCCATCACTTCAGGGAACTTGTTGCGGTAAATAAACTACTCCAAGACAAGCAAAGTGTTGTTGGGACAGGCTGCTATTATTATTTCCGAAGCTCAACAAGCAACATACCTGACTGTTCTCTGCTGTGAGGGCTCTTTGGCACCCAGCTCAGTGTTGTTAAAACTTTCACAAAACCCCATCTAATCGCTCAGAGATGCAGAAGATGGTTCGTAACAATCAAACAGCTGGTTACAGAGCTTTGGCAATAACACCAGACTGCGGGAGACTGACGAGGTCACTGAACCGCAGACCTGGCACCTGCGCCCGGTGATGCTCTTAAGTGCTGCTTTAAGCCTGGTTTGTTCAGGACCAATACACACATTGGCCATTCCCTGTTTATTGTACCTCCATGAGTTCCAGGCAAAATTTAAATAAGGTACAACCATTTAGAGAGATGTCACAGACTCGATTCTTATCCGCATCCAGGTTTGACATGCTAAGGCGTTTTGCCTTGAAATGTGCAGCATCAGCATTATGTCTGAAGTGTTGAGAGGGGAAGAAATTTTCTGGGGAGTTAATTACCCACAAATAGCCTTTTGGCAACTTCTCTAGCATGAAACAGTGCAAGAGAGTGCGCTGGACTAGTCTTGTCCTCTGCCATACCCCCGCCCCAGTTCTTCTGCTTTGGGAAGCTGTCACGAGAGATCAGAGTGAAGAACATCTTTGTGTTTAACCCTGCAGGGATTTTGCCAGCCTGAGGAGTGCAGAACTGATCAGTACCTCGAGGTGTTTGAAGCTGGGCAGGGTTGTTGGTTTGCCTTTTTTTCCCCTTTTGACCATTAAGCTCATTCCATAGATTTGAAAATACAG
>NW_010401619.1:0-8035 GCF_000710305.1 Buceros rhinoceros silvestris
GCAGGTTGCCCAGAGGGGCTGTAGATGCCCCATCCCTGAAAGCATCCAAGGCTGGACAGGACTTTGAACAACCTGGTCTGCTGGGAGGTGTCCTTGCCCATGGCAGAGGAAACTATATGATGGTTAAAGTCTCTTCCAAACCACAGATGGCTGTGTGAAACTGTCCAACAGCAGCCACAACTACTGTTATTTTACATACCTTTGACATACACAAACCCAATAGCTTTGATTGAGCCAACCGTGTTTTCTGCGGTGCACACATAGGTACCAGAATCATCTTTAGACACACTTTCGATCACGAGTTCACTGTGCCCATTTACAACGTCGTACTGTGCTGAAGGGAGAACACACAGTAATGGGTTACTTTGATGATCTTGTACATCCCAATGACTGGCACATGGTTGGGCTGTTGGAATGACAGTGCTCTTCAGCAGCACAGCGGCGTGGTGCCATTTCACTTCTAAGACACCTCAGAAACCAAAAAGTCACTCCTGTGACACATAGGCCCACACGCATGTATTCACTTCAGATGTCCCATAATTTTGAGCTTTGTGCATCTGCTTTCTGTGAACTGCTGAGGTTTTTCTTCAAATTTAAGCAAAACAGCATTAGTTGTTGGATGCTGAATAAGTATCATCAGATACTGAATGCTTTCAATGCATTACATTACTGGCTCCAGAAAAGGAACAACTTCTTAACCATCTTCCTTACAGCTTTGTCTCAGAGGCAATTTAATTACATGATTACATAATACTGAAAGCATTCCTCACACAATCACTGCCTAAAATGTTTGTTCCCTCTAGATCGTTTTTATTCCTTATCCTAAACCAACTGCAATGTTGTGTGGGGGAAAACCACTCTAGAGCAGAACGGCCAGTTAGATCCAGTGTTACCCACCTGGAATGATGTTATTGTTAAAGGTCCATGTTATTTTGGGTACAGGTATCCCAGTTGCTTTGCACGGTAATCTGAGCTGTTCTCCTTTGGTTAAAGCTACATCTCCAGGCAGATCAGTAAAAGCTGGAAGTACGTGAACTATCAGTGTGACCGTGTGTGTGTCTTCTCCAGCAGCATTGTTAGCGATACAGGTGTAACTGCCAGAATCTTCAGGCTGAAAAAAAAAACCAAACATGTTGGGGGAATTCTGGCTGTGATAGATCCTACACAACACTACCACTTGTAATGGGAGGAGAATCTCAAAGGGTTTGGAACAAGTAGTTGGCAGAAATGTTCATCTGAATTCTTTCATGGCCTACACTTCTTTTTGCCCTCTCTGAGAATTTATGACTACAAATTTTTCATAAATATTTTACTCCTCAATGGAAAATGAAACATTTATAAAGACTCTGGAACATTAAAAGAAGTGAAAAACAAAATAAGACAAAGGCTAATCCAGAAGCGGATGAAAATTAAGAGAAGCAGGGTCTTATTACTGCCAAATCTGTCAAGTCATGACTTAGATTTAGACAACTTACAATGACATTGTCCAAAATGAGGTCTCCATCCGGCACAGCCCGGTATCTTCCTACCACTTCTGTTAACAGTGTATTGTTCTTCTTCCAGTTTATTGTTGGTGATGGAATCCCCTCAGCCACGCAGGACAGAACAGCCTGGGAGAACTCCGTGACTGTGTACTGCGTTTCTGTAGAGTGAATCTTGGGTGGAACTGTGAGAAGGTTTATTAAAAAGATTTACCTCTGTGTATTATCCAAGCACTACTATATAAAAGCACACAGTATTGGACTGCAGAAACCACTGTCTGGATATTCTGTATCATTTCTTGTCTTACTAATGACCACCATTAAGCATGCCAGAGAAATGCATGAAATACTTGTACAAAGTAAAAACTGAGTTAAGGAAATGTAATGTTATTCCTAAATTCAAGCAACTGGATGATCATTGATTGCATTGTTTAGGTTGGAAGATCTAAGACCATCGAGTCCAACCGTTCCCCCAGCACTGCCAGGTGGGACAGGACCCCTGTCCCTCAGCACCATAGCAACATGTCTGTCAAACCCATCCAGGGATGGGGACTCCACCACTGCCCTGGGCAGCCTGCGCCAGGCCTGGGCAACCCCAACGGGGAGACATTGTTCCTCAGGGCCAACTTCAGCCTCCCCTGAGACAACATGAGACCGTTTACCCTCGCCTTATTGCTTGTTCCTTGGGAGAAGAGACCGACCCCCACCTCACTCCAGCCTCCTTTCAGGAAGCTGTTGAGAGTGAGAAGGTCTCCCCCGACACTCCTTTTCTCCAGACCAAACACCCACAGTTTCCTTAGCTGCTCCTCAGCACACTTGTGCTCCAGACCCTGCCCCAGCTCCGTTGCCCTTCTCTGGACACACTCCAGCCCCTCAATGTCCTTCGGGCAGTGAGGGGCCCAAAACTGAACCCAGGATTTGAGATGCAGCCTCACCAGTGCCAAGCACAGGGGGACAATCCCTGCCCTGCTCCTGCTGGTCAATTTCTGTATTACTATTTTCTGTATGATACTACATACAATGCAATAAAACTCACCCAGTTAAGCAGCACAGTTTTCCTGAATTTCTCCCCCGCATCCCAGCTCCTTGCCCTCCGAAGGGTCATGCTGCAATAATGCACATTGTTTCCGTACAGTCCCACTTACTGTGCACAGCAAGCTCCACGCTGGAAGTGCTAGATCCTGCCAGGTTTGCCGCTATGCACGTGTAACGGCCGGTGTCAGCGGGCTGTACAAACACAATCTGCAGTGCACCAGTGCTAAGAATTCTTCTTCTCATGGACTCCGTTATTTGCTGTCCATCTTTATGCCAAGTGATCTCTGGCCCAGGGTAGCCTTCAGCCTCACATTGCAGAGTGACAGATTGATCAACAGGAACAATGTACTCCTTCAGGTGGGACTTGATAACAGGAGGAACTAAAAAGAATTAAGAAAAATACTTTAAAAAATTAGATGCAAGAAGCATGGAACAGTTCCGTTCTTAGTGAAAGTAATCCTAAAAGCATAGTTTGATCCTGAATTAGACAGACAACTAAAGGGAATAAACCTCCTGGGCTCTACACAGCGTCACATCAAATAGGAAAGCATTAGGTCCATTCCTGTTCTGTTTTGGCTAACAGAAAGCATGCAGAAATTTCTTGTCTGTAGATCGCTACCAGAGTTCAAAAGATGACTCACCTTGAACTTTCAGTTTGATCTTCCCCAGAGCAGTGCCAGCTGGATTTTGAGCAACGCACGTGTAAGTGCCAGCATCTTCAACAGTTGATTTTGCAATCTGTAAACTGCCACTGGGAAGAACCAAATAACTGTTGCCTAAAACAAATACAAGCAAAGCATGACACTTTTGAGTTTTGTTTTTAAATGAATGTATTCCTTAGACATAATTTTGAACATTCAGAAAAGGGAAAATGGGAGGAAATAAGTAGGCTGGAGTTCCCAACTTTAAGAGGATACCTGTTGTGATTATATTGATGCCTTCCTTTTGCCACGTTATTATGGGTTGAGGTGTACCTGTCACTTCACATGGTAGTAGAATGGGATTGTTCACAATGACATCCAATGCCCCTGGCTGAGTTTGGATAACTGGTGGTTCTGTGGAATAAAACGAAAAGGAAAATGCAACAGGTTTAATCTTCAAGACTGAAGAGTCTGAACCTGAGAGTCTGAGAAGGCTGCAATGGCATCCTCTCCGTCCTCGGCATTGCTTTGCAGCATACATACATATTAAAACGGTCAATGTTTACTGAACAGGCTTTCTCTTCAGCTCCCTCCACCTTACCCTGAACATGAAGAGTGGCGTGTCTGTGAGCAGAGCCAGCGGCGTTCTGAGCCACACAGGTGTACCTTCCTGCATGTGCCAGCTGAGCAGCAGGTATTTCAACAGCCCCTGCAGCAGAGAGAGCATGCAAGACAACACATCGTAGCAGCCTGTGTATCCACAGTACAACTCTTTTAAAATAAAAAGGTCTATATTTTTATTCTTAGAAATTGGAGAGGGGCTGTTTGGGGGATTGTTTTCCTTTCTTTAATTACTTCTAGTTGTGCACCATCGCACCATTTCACAGATATTCTGTGGCTGAGCTCCAGTCACGCACAGTACCTGAAGAGAGGATTCTGTAGCCATCTCCTCTGGGAAGCAACTTCATGCCATTCTTGGTCCAGTGAACTGAGGGGACAGGAACCCCCGATGCAGTGCAGGAAATTACTACTGGAGACAGCTTTGTTACCAAAAGGTCTGTGGCTTCGTCTGCTATGGATGGGGGCACTAAAAATGAAAATCAGTGTAAAGGTTACTTGCCCATTTTCATTTTTATGAATTCTTGGAAATAACTTTTTTCTTGGGAATACCAGAGACTTACAGATATCACTGTCACAAAAGAATAAAATCTCATCTCAGCATTGGAATGCCCCCCAAAAATTCTGGGTGCCATACACAGGGAATAATAATAATATCCCCTCTACCTTGAACAGTGAGCTCAACTGCCCTTCGGTCTTCTCCTGCATCATTTGACACAGAGCACTCATAGACAGCAGTGTCATCCACAGTGGGAGAAAGGATTACTAAGGAACCCGAAGACAAAAGTCTGAACAAAGAAAAGAGAACAAAAACCACATGGAAATACTACTTTTCTTCTCAGGTAGTTAGACCACTGATTTTATGGGCTATATGAGATAACATCTAAGCACAGCTAGGTGCCAAAAGCCCCCCTGAAAACTTCAAACCCACGGTGAAAAGAAAACATCTCTCACCTGTATATATTCTGGTTCTGATCAACATTAAGCAGACGCCCATTCTTTTTCCAGCTGATTGCTGGTGTGGGCATTCCAGTGGTTTCACAAGGCAAAGTGGTCTGCACATTTACCGTAACTGTAATATTCTTATGTCCAGGAGCAATAGTTGGAGGAACTAAGGACAAACAAATCCCAGTTATTCAGAGTAATTATATACATATGCCCACACCCCCATCTCATACCTATATATATAGAGCTGAACTGCCTAAACACATTTACCTGACTTTTATAACGAGTGACTTGACAGTAGTAAAATTACTGAACATGTAGCATGGGATGTCAAGTCTTTCTAGTTCCAGGGCACAAGGAATAAGTATTTTATTATCATGAACATTGAGGTTGTACTCCTATGGCCATAAACGTCTTCCCTTTTTTTTTTTTTAACCACAGCAGCTAAAAAGGGGCTAAGCTTAAAACTGGATCTGGCAGATGAAGAAAAATTAAGTAACCAGATTTCAGACTTGTAAAAACATGTATTTATCTAAACCCAAAACTTTTACCAAGAACCTGCAGATCAATCCGTTTGCGTTCAGTGCCAGCTGTATTGGTTGCCATACACACATATCTTCCCATGTCACTAACGAGTGCTGAATGGATATGTAGAGATCCATCCTCTAACATGGAATACCTGAAACAAAGCCGCGTGGTTTTGTTTGTTGGTTTTTTTTTTTCCCTACTATCCAATCAACAGAACCATAGGCCATCATGGTAGTGCAGAAGGAAAAGATGACTCGGGGTACACAACAAATAGCCTAAACACATGGTGTCTGATTTTGGACACAAGAGTGTTCTCATTTACTGCACTTATTCCGACTTCACTCTTCCCTAGCACATCTGTTTTCCAAAGCAATTATGAAATCTAGCTGACAAGTGATTCCACAGAAATTACGACAGATTTGCAGAAAATATCCAAACCCCCTTTTTCAGTTTCACATTTAACCTTAAAAAACCCTAATTAATGCTTGTACATTCTCTTCTTTCTTCGAAATATAACTGAATTCTTTAGCATTGGCTCGGTTCTAGAAAATGCCAAACTACTTCCCCTTCAAACAATCAGAAGACAGAAACCATTTACTACAATAAAAGCTAATACTAGAACATATATGAGGTTCAACAAGGCCAAGTGAGGAGTCCCGAACTTGGATCACAACCACCCCCTGCAACGCTACAGGCTGAGGGAAGAGTGGCTAGAAACTGCCCGGTGGAAAAGGACTGGGGGATGTTGGTCGACAGCAGCTGAAGATGAGCCAGCAGTGTGCCCAGGAGGCCGAGAAGGCCAATGGCATCCTGGCTTGTACCAGCAGGACCAGGGCAGTAATGGTCCCTTGTGCTCAGCACTGGTGAGGCTGCACCTGGAGTTACTGGGTTCGGTTTTGGGTCCCTCACTACAAGAAGGAAATCCTGGGTTCAGTGTTGGCCCCTCACTGCCCGAAGGACATTGAGGGGCTGGAGTGTGTCCAGAGAAGGGCAACGGAGCTGGGGCAGGGTCTGGAGCACAATGCGCTGAGGAGTGGCTGAGGGAACTGTGGGTGTTTGGTCTGGAGAAAAGGAGTGTCGGGGGAGACCTTCTCACTCTCAACAACTCCCTGAAAGGAGGCTGGAGTGAGGTGGGGGTCGGTCTCTTCTCCCAAGGAACAAGCAATAAGGCGAGGGTAAATGGTCTCAAGTTGCACCAGGGGAGGTTGAAGTTGGCCCTGAGGAACAGTTTCTTCCCTGCTGGGGTTGGCAGGCCTGGCGCAGGCTGCCCAGGGCAGTGGTGGAGTCCCCATCCCTGGATGGGTTTAACAGACGTGTTGCTATGGTGCTGAGGGACAGGGGTTAGTGGTGACCTGGCAGTGCTGGGGGAATAGGTGGACTCGATGATCCAAAAGGTCTCTCCCAACCAAACTGATTCTGTGATTCTATATAGAAACTTTTAAATATTAGAAACTATGGAGTAGATTCAAGAAGCTTTTTGTCTGCATGAAATGGGCTTCATTCCAGAACACTCTCTCTACATATAAAAATCACAGAATCATTTCAATCATCAGACGTATAAAGATCTTTAATATTTAGTGTTCAAGATCTTTAATATCAGAGAAATTATCATCACATTTGTTGTCAAAGGAGTTTTCAGTCCTCCTCAACAACAAAAGGATAAAACCTGCAGTACAGCTATTTTTCTGTAGAACAACCTCTTTATATTACTGTTTCTATCACTGTCTTTTCCACATTTGGGTCTATTTGATCTGTGAAAACTAAGCTAATTTACAAGTCACAGAAGACATTAAGCTTTCTGCAATCCATACAGTCTTAAAAAACAACGAAGGCTGTATCTGCTGACTTCTAGACAATACCTTGTACTGTTTCCAGTAAAAATAGCCCCATCCTTCCTCCACGTAACCCTGGGGGTTGGCACTCCTTCTGCAAAACACTCCAGCAGCGCAGAAGCGTTAATACGAACAGCAGCAGTCTGAGGACCGCTTCGGATGGTGGGAGCCACTGGAAAGGGAAAAACTACTGATGAAATAAATAAAAAAAATGCCTTCCACTGGAATGAAAGTAAGCACATGCAAAATGCAGCGACAGGTACGGGGATCGCTGCAAAGACAGGAACAAGTTTCTTACCGTTCTGTGTAATGCACTGTGATGCAGTAGGGGACAAAAAAGAAAGACTGTCTGACACACATTGTAAAGATCATCTTTGCAAGTTACTGCAAAGGTTATCATATAGCTAAAAACAATGAAAGAGTTCAGCATATTTAATTCAGTGAAATAAGGCTCTGGTGATGCCCTTGCTTTCTAATTACAAATTAAGGAGAAAAAAGAATTTTAACTGGACTAATAAGGACAGTCATTACGGGGCACAGTGTAATGCAAGTACACAGGACTGGGTTGTAAACAGAATATAAACAGGGAAATGTTTCTTATCATCACCTGAGTATGAGAATAGAATAGTTTCTCATCAGACTAGAGGTGAGAAAATAAACAGGTTTAAAATTATACTGAGGCCCATGGTAGCACAGGACAAGAATGAGACACGTAGGGCCCTGCAAGCCCTATCTCCCTGCTATCTCCTGCGTACAGGCACAGAGAAGCAGCCACTATTTTCAAGTCACTTGCAAAACCGGTGGCCAAGCCAGCTATGAAACCTACTCCCCCTTTTAAGTATTTCTATGCATTTGTCCAAGAACATTTCTGAGTCCTGGATCTGGGTGTTTGTTCCGGATGTATCCTGACTTTGTATCAGGATGATGGGTAGATGCACAGCACCCTCCATCAGCA
>NW_010401619.1:8047-14600 GCF_000710305.1 Buceros rhinoceros silvestris
CCAACAGGTCTTTTAGTGCGGAGAACAACTGTGGACTCACGTGGTGACACTCATGAGGTAATACACGTGGTCCCACAGTTTAGACACTGCGTAAGTGGCCAACGCTTTGCTATAAAGATTATTTATGCTTCCTTCTTGCTGTTTGAAATCCTGCAGAAATACCATGCAAAGATCAAAATGCACAAGACCGGATGCATGATTTTACCATGTACTGTCAGCACGAACTCTCTGGTCATTTTTCCTGCGACATTACTGGCTACACACATATAGCTTGCCACATCACTGAGGTCAGCATTATTGATCTGCAGGTAGCGCCCATTGGATAGGATTCGAACTCGAGGAGTCCCCTAAGGGAAAAGAGAGAGAGTTTGACAGATTTAACTTCACCATTGTTCTTTTCATGAACAGAGAACATTTTTTCATTGCAGAGTAATAAAAGCCAAGAAAGAAGGCCAAAGATAAACCAGGGACTGAGTCCATCACTGGCTTAACTTGGTTTACATCCATGAAGATAACAGGGTAAACAAGGTCATAAAAAGATTATCGTTGCTTATTGAGTCACAGCTTTTTTTACCACAACCAAGTCTGGGTCATATTTGCATGAATGACTGACAGTAATATCAACCACAAGTGTTCCAAAACCCAGTTGGATAAAAAACCATAGAAAAAGAACAGAAACTCAAACTTTTCCAGTGCGTGCTGCCCACACTTGCGATGAAACTGAAAACTCACATTCCCATCTACTCTTTTCCTCAGAAGGTCTGAGAATAGCAACTACAACAGATAGGTGAAACTCCCCTAGTTCTGCACTTCTCTGCACTAGCACCCTCGTACGCTGGTCTCGTCCTAGGCACCAGGTCAGCCACTCTACCACCATTGAATAAACAGCACTGCTGGGCTCTCACAGGTGAAGTGATTCGCCACCAGAGTGGATTATAGACCTTGTTGAGTTCACAGCCTATGCTATGGTTTCTAAGCACAGAAGCACACAGTTGACAAAAGACAGGCAATGAAGCTATCGTATAATCCTTATGCTCTATTCAAGGTATGTCTGAAAACCCATCTTTAAAAAAAATACAAATTCAATAATTCTTTTAGTGGTCAAATAAAGCCAGATTAGGTCAAGACATTCCTACCCACTTCTTTTCTTAACACTCACTGTGTACTTCCAAATCAATGAAGACTGCAAGGACTCCAAAGCTGCTAGAGGCTACACCTTTCTAGAGTTCTTCTGCCGAAAACAGTGCTGCTGCACAATTAGATCATTCCATGTACAGAGGTCTAGAGTAGACAGCAAAATCTGCTGTCAATAAAACAAGGCAGCTTTATGGTGGAGGGTGTCATTCTGCCTTGGATGTACACCATGACCTGAGAATCTGACCTCCTCCAATCCTCTCCTGTCACTGTGAAACCTCTGTTTTTCCAAGATAAGAAGGATGATTTGCCACAGAACTCCTCTCTTTCCTCACCCAAGGAGAGTTCCTTGCCAGCTGCTTAATATCAGTAGGCTCTTAGGTTGCTTTGAGGATGAGAAAGTAACCAGGCTTTTACAGGAGGCCACTGATGTTTTCCTGATGTCTGCAGTATGTATTTACATACGCTAAGCTGAAAGATGACAAGGATGGTAGGGAACAGATGAAACTTACATCTGCTACTTAAAGCACACATGACAAATTAAGCATGCCACATCCCAACTGAATTTAAATTGAGTGCTGGAGGAGAGCCTCCTCTAGAGGTTGAAATTCCCTACTGTAGTATAAATCAAAAAGCAGGGAATTGACCACACTGCACAATCAAGATGCCTCAGCCTTGACATACTGAGCGGAATTCATGAGGCAAGAGAACTAATGTGGCAAAAGTTTGTTCTCAGGTTATCAGCTGAGCACCTATGTCGAACATAGTGTTTCTCCGGTGCTTTGTTTTCTGTTGAATATTTGTATAGGTGGTTTCTTTTTGTTACATACTGCTCTTAAAAAAAGCTTTCCAAGAAAGACTGCAGAAAGTAGTCACATACTTAACTTCCACACCTTGTTCAACTGTGCTTTCTTAAAAAAAAAAAAAAAAAAAAAAAAAAAAAAAAAAAAAAAAAAATCACTACCCAATTAAAGAATTCACCATTCAGAAGAAAAGCGTTTCTCGCTAGTTCTTGTGCTATATTTAAGGTAACATTCCCTAGCAGTGCTTCGTAAGACATCATCGCCCACCATATTCTTACTTCTTCCACTAATATTTCATTCTTCTAAACGTACAATAGCAAAAGAGTCTGAGGAATGGGATGCCAGAAGGCAAGCAAATAAGCAGAACTCTGGGTGAAGACTACTGATGGACTGCAGTTAAGGGAGACAACTCATCAGCTGAATCAGCTTGCTCTTTATTAATGCATAAAGATCAACTGAGGGAGAATGATCAGTTAAGTTCAATTAATAACAGATCTTAAATAGTTCAATTGGAAAGCACCTGGTTTCTCAGTGATCCCAAGGAAAGTGATGGCAAGTAAAAAATTCTTTCAGTACGAGCCATCCTCATCTTGCTAATTGTCTCTCAACCAGCAAAAACTCAATGCCCTAACTAGACACTACATGGAATTCTGAGTGAAAAAACTGTATTTGAAACAAAACTGTGGTGATTAGCAACCCATTTTCCTTTCTTTTTTTCCAATGTAAAGAATTTAAATCCCTTTCTAAATGCTACTAGAATAGGAGGATGCATAATAAACCCAAAGGAAACATATAGTGTAGTCTTTTCTCAGCTACCTTTCCTGGGAAGCCATTCAGGAGTATACCGAAGGCTTCTAGCATTGTTCAGAGGATCCAGGAGGAGCAAGGGATCCCCCTAAAGGAAAAAAGAACAAGTAACAGCGGGATGGCCACTTCACAGGCTTGCTAGCTTCAGGTACTCATTTAGGACTAACTGGATTTGTACTGGGGCTACTCAGCTTCTCTTGAATTCAAGGTACTGTAACCTGGACTGCACTGGAGGGGCAAATGAGCAGAGAAACCTCAAGCACTGTGTGTAAAAAACAAAGGGAGCAAAAGACTGGTAGTACAAATAATGCAACCACTATACCTCTAAAAGCTCTCCATTTTTAAGCCATGAGATTGTCGGAGGTGGCACGGCATCTGACTTGCATTCCAGTATAACCTGTCTGTTCTGCAACACAGTGAGGTCCTGTGGACCACTGGTACCAGCAATGTTAGGAGGAACTGTTACAAAAATCAAGAAAAGAAATAAACACCACACATATGAGCTACCATGAAAATTATTCACTGAAATTTATAATTTATTTCTTACTTCAAAATAAATGCAAAGCTATGGTATCATTAATCAGCTCTACTTTTCCATACCTGTGTTAAACATACCACATTTGTTTAGACTGGTAAACCTTACATCTCACACACTGGAAACTGCTGTGACAGAAACTGAAGTCCATTCTCAGTGAGAGCATCAGCATTTAAGCCAGATGGAGCACAGATCACCAAAGCCCCACAAACTATTCATCGATAAACATGGGAACTATACTCTTAGGGACGAAACCTAAGGCAAACCGTGGAACTGCAGAAGCCCCATTTATACTTCCTTTACTGCCACTGCATTTTCTGTATTCATTTCTAGAAGCATTTCTTACCTTATTCTACTGTGTCTGTGTACTTCCCATCTTTTTTCAGTAAGCACAACAAACTCAACCCAACTGAATACTGATTTTCTATAAAATCTCCTAGGTATTCAAATAAAAGACTTGGAGTTATAACGGAAATCAGTTACATCAAGGGGAACTTTCCCTTTTAATTGTGTATCCTGTTCAGAACAGCTACCCTTGTTGGGAAACATCAATTATGATCATATGGTGAAATATCACTTTCTCAAAACAAGTAACATTTCTCCTTTAGTAATATGTCACTTGTTAAATGAGAAACTGGTACGTACCTTAGTAGTTTACACTTTGAAGGAATAATTATTTTTCCTAAATTAAACTCACCATGTACTCTTACTAGATATTCCTTATCATCATCTCCTGCTGGGCTAGATGCCAAACACGTGTATCTTCCTGTGTCCTCCACCTAGAAACACACAAACTTCAGCAGAAACCTCAGAATTCAGGCACAAGCCAGAGAAACTGTGAAGTACAAACATGGACAACAGCATGTAATAGGCAGCACTTGAACACAAACACAACAGATAAGGAGTGCCTGCAAATAAGTTAATGAAGTTCTTGAAAACGTTCTTATTTTACTACGGTAGGATTGTACAGACATGGCTTAGGAATTGCATAAAATCTCTCTGGATAACATGTCTTCAGCAAGAACCCTCCTCTTTGCGATGCTTTGTGCAGCACGTAATCAGTAAAGCTGGAAGTGGCTATAGATATCCAGCTAAGCAAGGGTCAGTTTGGGGTACTGAAGAAATCTTTCTGTGCACACGTTCTCATTAATACCTTTATGCTTTCTCTTTCCTGTAAACTCTGCCTTGTAAAGACAAGGAGTGTCTGATTTACAAACAAAACGAGCAGCAATCAGTCCTGAGCCCTGTCCCACTTTGGTTGGGTGAACTTCAGTCTGGCTGTTAAAAGTTGAATCCAGCCTTAGTTTATTGGTGCAGGGTTTTAAAGGTTATTTTTCTCTGGGTTCTTTTACTGTCTGAATTCACCTGAAGTATTCTGTTGTCTTTACTTATTTTTTTTCTTAACTTGCACACAGATGACTGCAAATGCAGCTTTTCTCTGTAATCTATGGCTGATACATGTGAGAAGCAAACAGGTATTAGGAAAATCCGACGTAAGAGAAGAAAGGCTGAGGGGGAGCTATAAAACACGACAGAAAAAAAAGCAAGAGATAGTAACAAGAGTCAAACAGGCAGGAAACGAACAAGAACAGACTAAACCCAAAAACAACCCCCAAAAAAGATGAGTCCCTACCATTAATTGTTCAGCTTTGTAACAGAAAGCACCAAAAAAAAAAAAAAAAACCAACTTACAGAACTCTGAAATGAAGTAATAAAGCTCAGAAGAGGCAGAAGTGCTTTAGCACTCTCAGCCCATAATCCTTTGCTTGTTCTGTATGGGAAAATCCAAGGCAAGACTTGAAAAACATTCTCTAACCGCAAACGCAGGTGGATTATTTCACAGAGGCCTTTCAGAACATCTCTTAGGATGGTCCTAACAGCAGGCTGTTCTGTGTACTCCTCCAGGGTTTGCAAAACCGTGCCTCTTTTGAAACAAATACTCTACCTGAGCACTGGTTATTCGAAGGACTTCTCTCAGGACATGAACATTATCGTTCTGCAGAAGCGGGCGCCCATCCTTCATCCAGGAGATTTTGGGGACTGGAATGCCAGAGGCGATGCAGAGCAGTTCAAGAGGGTTGTTAATGACAACAGAGAGCTCTTCTGCTTCATCTGAACCATTGATGTGAGGTGGCTCTGGGGAAGTAAAAACATTTGAATTCTTTATTGGCTCAAAGCACCTATAAAAGATGATACACAGCCTGGTAGTTAAGAGTTTGTACAATTAGTCTGTATTAGTATTATTTCTGTGTCATGAACTCACCACGTGCCTCACATCATTTCCATTTCCCCCATCTATCAATTTCCATTCTTTCTGAGTTGGAATTATTGGTTGCCAATGTTTTCATAATCCCAGGTAAAATATGTATCATCAGTGAATATATTTACTAGTCCTTTACCTGTTGTACCTTCAGCCATGCTATCGCCCTGTCAAGCTGAATTTCTACTAACTAAAGTTATTAATTTAAACCAAATTACTTTGTAAATTAGTTTACTATTAAGTACAGTACTCAGAAAACGCTGGGGAAAAAATATGCTATATTACATTTGCATATCTTAATGTATCCTCCATTTCTTCATTTCTCTGATTTGTCACAGTACATGTTTCTTGAAAATAGTCCTTATCCCCAGAGGTTTTTTAAGTTGCTGTCCTGAGCAGATGCTCATTTCCAGCTCACGTTTTGTTCACCCAAAAGGTTAACACTTACCCAGCACTTTTAGGGAAAAGTGCTTGCTGATATCTCCAGCTTCATTGGATGCTACGCAAGTGTACTTGCCAGTATCACCAAGCTCTACTTTTACAAAATGAAGGACCATTCCTTGGTTACTTGAGGTCAGCTGAGCTCCGAGGTTTAGAGGATGTCTGTCTTTAAACCAAGACATGGTGGGGGCAGGAGTGCCATCAGCAAGACATGTCAGAGAAGCTGAACTGCCTTTTACCACAGTCACGTCCTCCGTTCCTCCTGCCTTATCCAAGCTTGGTGGTTCTGCCAAGAAACAAAGATGGGGGTCAAACAGAGCAAAACTCAGGTGTTAACTCTGAATATAAAAAAATCTGACATGCAGCTACTACCCTTTTGCATTTTCTCACTGACATTCATGTTTAGCACATACGTTAAAATTACAAAGTTACATTAGAAGTATCAAGTTATACATTATTATTCTTTCTAAAGAAACCTGTGGCACAGTATGGGAGCCAATTCAAGTAAGGACTCCTCTCGGGTTAAAACATTCTGCATTAAAAAAAAGCCACACGGAAAAGCTAATCTTTCCC
>NW_010401619.1:14668-31218 GCF_000710305.1 Buceros rhinoceros silvestris
CTTTCCCTAATGACTACCTACATAAGATATTCTTGTAGCTGTGTGCAACTTTGTGCTGGTGAGAAAGAAAACCAAATATTAAGTTTAAATAATTAAGATTCTTTACATTAAACGTTTCAGAGAAACTCACCAAAAACATGAAGGCTGTAATGTTTGTTGTCCACTCCTGCCCTGTTAGATGCTACACAAGTGTACACACCAGTATCGGATATCCGTACTCGGGCAAGTCTAAAATGAAAATCTTTTTAAGCCAGCTGTAAATGGAATATATCATCTTTATTACAGCATGGTTTGGATCAAAGTTTCTTCTTGCTTCCAAAAATACTAGCAGAATTATGCTGTTATAGCAGAATAAAACTCCACTAGTTAAAATAGATGAAAACCAACCTGAGAATTTGCCCAGCTGACAGCAACCTGATTTGGGAGGAGACAGACAGAGGAAGGCCGTTCTTTAGCCAGTTTATCTGTGGTGGTGGTGTTCCAGTAGCAGTACATTCAATATTTAGGGAGGTGTCCAAAAGGGCAGTGAGGTCCTCTGGTTCATCTTTATTATTGGCTATCGTTGGAGGAACTACATTTTGTAAATGTTGAAAAGGAATATATTAAAACTGGCTCTTAAAATCATTCCGTGTGTGTTACCTTGCAGAAAGTTCTGCACCTAATGCCCCATTTCTCCAAAGAATAAATCCTCTAACAATAATACTGAGCACTAATAAATTATCCAGTTACATATTTAAAGACAGATGCACTTTAGAATGATGATAGAATTCTCTCTTTGATTTGTCAGGCTGTGGCAAGCAAGAGAGAACTCGGAGCCCAAAGCTCATGGGGGGAGAATGGCAATGCAGGAAGGAGAGTGGTCAGGCCTTAGAGGGGATGGGCTGAACAGCTTAAGGGCCAGACGGAACGTGGCAGTTTGCTGTCATTCCAAAGCTAGACTCATGCATGAGGAAAGTTAGTTTAACTTCCAGATGTGCATGCTGACTGAATTTCTAAATACAGAAAATTTCAAAATGCCTGGTTAAAATACCCTGCTGATTTTTCTAACAGAACTGCTTTTCGGGGTTTTCGGTTTTATATGCTAATTTGAAAACCTTGGTCTTGGGGGCAAGATGGTACTCACTATATAAAGGCAGCCCAGCCAAACGCAGCTTCAAGACGAACTGACTTAGGATTCCATTGCGCACCATCACAGTTGCATAGACAAGATCATTTAAGTTGGTTCTTGCTTGAACCTCGGCCAATACGAATTGACCAAAAAAGTCTCTGCTGTCGTACAGTGCTATTCTGTCCCGCAAAGACATGATGTGGTCATCCACTATTGCTATTTATTGTACCAAAGGTCATCTCTTGGTTCCCTGCTGGCGTTCGTATGACAATTGATTCTGAGTCTCTGTGTGACCGGGACAGACCCACTGCTGTGAAACGCTGCCTATGCAGCACTCTTCATTCGTTCACACCAGGCATGGTACTTCACGAACACATTTTTCACAAGTTAAAATGTCGACTCTCTGCACTGCTGAGGAAGCATCATGCTCACTAGCTTATGTCAATTTGTGCAAGAGAACAATTTAATCCAAAACTCATTATAGTTTTTCTTTTAAACTGCACACAAACTATCTCTCAGGAAAAGGGAGACTTAACTATTACTTCCCTACCATACAACCCCGGTTTTAGCTGATGTACTTTGATTGGAATTAGTGAAGATAAACTAATACAACAAAAAAGCAGTATCAATCTGCCCCAAGCGTATCTTCCTCTAAAAAAAAAAAAAAAAAAAAAAAAAAAATCACAGCAAGCAGAATTCCTCTATTATGAAATACAACAAAGGAATTAATTTGTTTATCCCAAAACACATTTACCAGCAATTTTAATCGCTTTGTCATTGACAGAACATCCTGTGTAATATACTGTGATATCTACAGTACATGAAATTGAAAACACATGCACGTGGTATCACACTGAGGACAGGCATTCCTTTCTGGGCCCTCTCCTGGGAGTGCTCACAAAGCTAGGATTACAGACCAGATTTCAGTTTCACATCCGTGAAAACTCACCATATACATTCAAGTTGAAAATTCGGTTCTCCTCTCCAGCAGGATTAGTAGCAACACAAGTGTATTTTCCCGTATCAGAACTGAGAGCTCTGGAAATGTTTAATGTGCTGCCATCTGGAGTTACTCTACAAGGAAGGTCATAAAACACAGTGAGTTTGTTTACATATTCCTATGACCTGGCAAATAAACAGTCAGGTCTGTACTTTTAAATCAACTGCCTCTATCCCCTTGGGTGAGAAAACCACTGGTTTTTGCAAAATATTATTTTCAGAGACAGGCTAGGAAGTTTTTCCTATTCAATTGCAACCAGGCTTTTTCCATAATGAAAAGCATCAAGAGTAAAATGTTTCCATGTCTCAGATCTTTCCCCTCCAAAGGAACTTAATGAAACTTATTGATCTTAATTAATGAATATGATGAACTTTAATAGAATTAACTAAGAAAGAGATATCATATACTTATCTCTGAACCATAAAAAAAAAAAGTCCAAGTAGTAACAAAGCTTACTAGATTTATAGAAGCTAAAAAGGAAGGTGATGTCCTTAATCCGGCTAAGCTAAGACTCAGGCCCTCTTTATGCTCCCTCCTTAGGGCCACTAGAGGTTTAAAATTCTAGAAAAAGAGAATGCAGTGTCTGGTTATTTTTGCTTGCCTTATTCTTTGTAAATCATCACCGGGAACTGTTTTTCCATCTTTAAGCCACTGCATAACAGGCATGGGCACTCCCTGGGCATTGCAGACGAGCTGGATGCTTTCTCCCAGGAGGATGCTGACCTCACTAGGCATTTCAGAGCCAACAATATTGGGAGGAACTGGAAATGCATGATGGAGGGAAGAGAATATTCATCAGAAAGAAGCATAATCTAAACTGTAATAAAGCTACACTGCAGTAGCTCATGAGTACCAGCATTTATTGCAGTACCTCCATTCAAATCTACTTTAGCAAGTATACGATTATATTGCTTTTAGAGGGGGTTCTGCAAAGATGAATTGAAGGCCACTTTAATTACTCCTTAAAACAGCTCATTTACAGAAAAAAGAAGTATCTTTGCCATTATATTTAATATCCATAGTGACCTGCTCAAACAATAACAACAGGTATGGTAATCTTGTGACAAACTCCCATTAAACATCACAATGCACTGTATCAATTAAAAGCCTCTTTAACTCCTGAGCACGTGCTTAGTGCACAGGCAAACGCTCTAGTGCATCAAGACCATCAATTCCTGTTAACATCCAGCCACGCACTTACTCCATCCTAACCAGCAGCCATTTTAAGCCTGTTCTCCTGAAGAGCAAGGATGACAGTCACACTACGCATCAAGCCAAGGCTGTCAGTCCCACTAGGAAATTTTGAGGATTTCAAGCTATTTCAGTCACATTTGATCAAACAAGCCACTTGATACTCAATTCTTAAACCTGGGGAAAAACTGACAGGCAGGTAGGAACACCCACCCTACCAGCACCCCCCGGGAACAATCGTCACGATGGAACAGTTACTAGTTGTGTTTGCCCTGCTGATGGACAGCCATCACACATGGCTGTGCCAGCACATGCAGCTCAGAGCAGATACTGCCTCTTCCTCCTCAGCCAGCAGATACCAGCATGGCAGAGAGACGGAGACCATACATAAGAGGCACCTTATTGGACACAGGACGGAACTAACACAATCAATGAGGATGAGTCCTCAGGAACAGGGGAAAACAAAGACAGTTGCAGCATAAGGGTGACATGCAGCGAGGCAGGAGACAATTCTGTAACAAATAAGGGTTTCTCATTCCAGTGGGGAAAATCAAAAGTTCCTAAGGAAATTCTGCCAGTATTTCTTTGCTATCTCCCCCTATTCGCTACGGCAAAAAAGGCAACAGGTATGTATCACTGCTGCTGAACGTCTGCGTGTGTGGTGCTTCACACTCAATCCACTAATGCAGCTTCAAGCATTCAGCAGGAGAAAGAACATGATCAGCAGCGCACACACACATAGCCTCCGGGATGGCTTTCAAGTTCTCCACAAACAGAGGTTAACAGCATTTTTCATGCAAATTTCTGACTAACAGTACAATGCTCTAACCATTTTCCCCCGCTGGTTGCAAATGATAGGAATTATGGTCCAAATTCTCCATGTTTCTGTTATCTCAGTGTCTCTAGTACAGACACAGTGTCATACTGAACTGATTATTAACCAGTCCTGCTCACTGCGCTCTCATGCCTTACCTTGGACAGAAAGCACATAACTTTTCTGAGCCTTTCCCTCTACATTTGAGGCAACACATGTGTAGGTCCCACTGTCTAGAAGCTGAGAGCGAGTAATCTGAAGCTTGCTTCCACCAGATAAAATATGCACTTCAAGAGAATCGGAGTTTTCTGTAAATACAAAACCAGGTAATCATTCCAAACCAGCCCCAGAGAGCAAACGCATCTGGAGACATTTCTTTTTCAAAATTTCAAAACAAAACAAAGATTCCAATCAGTTACATAAGAGACTGTCTAGAGACAGATGAAGAAGAAACAAAAACCAGACAGCAAATAGGACAGTGCTGCCCCAAAGGGAAGGAAAAGGACCAGAAAAGAGAGTGAGAGAACTTTACCTATTGGTTTTCCATTCTTAAGCCACACTAATGTTGGTGGAGGAATTCCAGCAGCATCACACACAAAGGTAACAGGATTGCTGATAGTTTCACTGACCAACTCTTGTTCAGGACCTTCTATATCTGGTGGCACTATCAAGAGAATGGAAGTGATATGGATGGTTCAGTTATGAAATCTTTCTGTAACTATTTTGAATTGTTTACTCCACAATGTCTACGGTATTATAACAACTACTTCAGATAATGCAGAGAATGCTCACCATAAACATTAAGATGGAAATTTTTATCATCTTGCCCTGCAATATTCATGGCTTTGCACACATACTGGCCAGTGTCAGAAACCTAAAATAAAAATACATTGGATAAAACTTATTATGGAGTATCACTTTAATGCTACAGTTCAGAAATATTAACAGCCTGTGCCTCTGCCAACCCAAGGTCCTTTTCACAGAATAAAAGGCCTCCAGCAAATACAACTATATACAGGTGTTGGAATACACTTTTAACAGCAGCACAGTAGTGGCAGATGCAGCATCCCACCAGCCTGGCCTACCTCTGCACCCTTGATCTGTAGTGTTTGTCCATCTGCCAAGATCTCCACATTTGCAGACTCTGAAATGATGTGCCTGTTTTTGTACCAGGTGATGACTGGTGGTGGAATAGCGTTGGACTCACATTCTAACATCACTGGGGTGCCCACCCTCACGTTCAACACTGTCAGTGAGGTTCCACGGCTGTCTTTAATGCTTGGGGGCACTGCAGAAGAAGCTCAGAGTTATTTCTGCCTTTGTTTTGTGAAAGGGCAGAAAACAACCTAACAAAAATAAATAGAAAATACTACCTTTTCAAAGCAATAGATATTATTTCATAAAATAGCAAAAAACAAAAACACAAACCAAGCACAGTTAGGAAACTCTTCTTCTGACTTTCCCCAGCTTGGTTCCTGGCAATGCAAGTATATTCACCATCATCTGGTAGTTTGGCTCGGGGAATCTGCAGAGTCCGAGCACCTGAAGTGAAGAGAGAAGGCATAAGATTTATTCTGTGATTATTGTATTGTATGTGTGTATTGTAACTTCAAATGTTATTTTAAAATTGCAGGTCCAACAGACCAAGCCCAGGCACTACGTTAACCTCAGATTCAAAGAAGCACTGCATGGCCATTGCTTTTTAAGTTCATTACCACCTAAAAAAACCTCTCCAACCTCCAGCCAAGACAACTAAAATTTAAGGGTAAATTTCATCGCTGCTGTTAATTTTAAGTTTGGAGCACAAATACTTTTAGACCTGTTTGTTTCGTGGCTGCTAACAGCAGCTGTTAACTATGTCCTTTCCACTTAATTCTGCCACTATCCCATTCTCTATTCCCCGGTCTCACCCGTCTTCACTCCTGAAGCTCCCTTCTGCCTGTCTCCACATTACTGACCTGCCTCTACTGCTATTAAGCCATTTCCATGTCTGTGCCTTAGTCTACGCTGTAAGACAGGGCTACAAGACACAGCAAGTGATCTTATCTTCAGCCCAGGGTATTGAGAGAAGCAGCAGGAGCAGAAGTGACACAAACACCCATGGACCTCATTTAGTGAGAAGTTTTGAAGGTTAAGATGACCTCAGAAGGGTTTCTTCCTGAGAGTTTAGCAGGGTTAACCCAGTTTCCCACTGAAGCCAATGGGAAGTTTTTTAACTTTTGTCATGTAAGCCAGCAGAGTTTATCTTAGCCTCCATCACAATTTCTGACCATTTCAGAGATTCATAGGATGGTTTGGGTTGATGGGGCCTTTCAAAGCTCATCCAGTCCAACCCCTCCTGCAGTGAGCAGGGACATCTGCAACTAGAGCAGGTTGCTCAGAGCCCCAAGGTCCAACCTGGCCTGGAACGTTTCCAGGGATGGGGCTTCTACCACCTCTCTGGACAACCTGGCCCAGTCTCTCACCACTCTCAGCGTAAAACATTTCCTCCCTCTCTTTGGTCTGAATTTCCTTCTTTCAGTTTCAAACCATTATTCCTTGTCGTGTCCCAACAGCCCCTGCTAAAAAGACTGTTCTGATCTTTCTTACAGGTCTCTTTAAGCACTGAACGGCTGCACAAAGGTCTCCCTAGAGCCTTCTCTTCTCCAGGCTGAACAACCCCAAGTCTCTGCGCCTGTCCTCACAGCAGAGGTGTTCCAGCCTTGGGGCCTCCTCTGGCCCCACTCCAACATGTCCATGTCTCTCTTGAGCTGAGGATTCCAGAGCTGGACACAGTGCTGCTGCGGGGATCTCACCAGACCTTTCTTTGAAAGTGACTCAACTTTAATTCATACCTGTATCACACATAACCTGTTACATGACTTGCTCTCTAGTCTTTTCCACACAGTTTATTTCAGTGCTTTCAGTCTGAGTTTTGTTTAAGAGAAAACCCATCCAATAGCCAAGAAATTATTAAACCCAACAGGCCAAGCATCTTGTCTACTCACTGGAGCAACACTAAAGAATATACTGGCTCCATAAATAGTGGCTGCCAGCCTTATCAGGACAAAACAGAGTCTGAAGGCTGTAGAAATAGTTGAGATTCCTCACCAGGCACCACGAAAGTGTTGGTATTTGAACTGATAGGTTTTCCATTCTTGAGCCAGCTGAGATCAGGAGGTGGAAAGCCAGTGACCTCACAAGTCAGAGAGATGAAGTTATTCACCACCACAGTCAAATTCTCAGGGTTAGCACCAACAACAATTGGAGGAACTGCAGAAAGAAATACATCAATGGCATGTATCACAGCATCGGCAAACAACATTCCCCAGATCCTGATTGACTAAAATAACACTGAACTGCTGAGTTTTGCCAAAGGGCCAAGTGGCAAAAATCTTTCAGATTCTGTGAATGGATCTGCTGTTTTTTGGATGTATCTGGAAATACAACTGAAGCCTGTCTAATGGACATTCCTTTTCCTATTGTGCAGAAAAATGCCAGTTTCATTTTCAGCCCTTCTGTGCTTGGGATTTGGAAAGGATAATTAACCTCTAGGAGATCCTGCTCTATCAATTTTAATGTGCTGTACGCAGAGGATGTTTGCTATTCAAGGCAGGACAGCTTCAATTTACCTTGTCAGGATATGTAGGATGATTAAGTATCATTTCTTCCCAAGACTGTATTGCTCCTACTCTTTCTGAAACAGCCCATTTTCTCATTAAGGAGAGCCAAAACCAATTCCTCCTGATACCATTCAGAGTTCCTCTGTTAACCAGACAAACCTGTTGTTTAGCAGTGAGCCAAGCAGTTTAAAATTCTGGCATGCAGGCATTGCTCTAAAGGGGGGCATTCTGAAGATTACAAGTCCCAGTATTTTTAAATATAAGAATATTTTGACATTTTGACCTATCTACCAGAACTATTTAAAATGAAATAACAGTAAATCTCTTCCTTTTAATAAGTCTCAAGTTCTAGTTTCCATGTTTTTGCAGAGTGGCTCCATAAAACACTTAAGAGGAAAGCAAATGCATGTTCTTGGCTCTGTTGGGTGGAAAAATCATTCCAAAGAACTCATGGAATCCTCTTCAAAGATAGAAACGTTAGTATTTTGAACTGCATCCACCAGAAATAATCCTGCTGCTTTCTGTCACTTGATCCACACAAACCAGTCTTTAAGCCAAGTTTATCGCTCCTCTGCAGCACTGCAGAAACAAGGAGTCAATGTGAACAGCGAAATTTAGTCCATATGGCTCAGCTTGGAATAACTGAAGGTTATTTCCTCAATAATGAGCATAAAACGGTTCACTAGAACAAATGGAGAATTCTGACCTGATGACATTTTAAGTGATTTATATTTATTTACTTTTACAGATACTTTCCCACAGATGTGATTACTGGTGGTTTAAGGCAGAGGGTGATTTAATACACAGGGCCAAATCAGAGCTACCTTTTAATGAACTTTGCTTAAACTATGTAAGTGGTAGATTTCAAATTCCATCCAAAGCACTCACAGATGCACCACAGGGGATCTGCATGTGTAAATCTATATGCATACAGATGCAGTAAGGGGTTTGATTCTAGCATTCAGTGTGAAAACTACGTATTTATTAAGGGGTTAGAGGTTGAGATTTTAAAACTGGATGCTTATTTTCAATGTTTTAGAAGGTTTTATTTGAGATTTACTACTCACCTTTGAGACAAGAACTGAATTTTCCAACTTCTTAGAGAGCATAACATAATCTTTAATATTTTATTTAAATTTATGAAAGCATTTCCTTTAGAAAAATACAAAAATGCTGGAAAAAACCCTTTTTTTGACACCGACAAAACAAAGATTGTGCTGCTTAGCGATAATGCATTTTCATCAGCATTTCACCATCCTGTGTGGTCCTTTCCTGAACAGCTACAGTCTAACTTTTTCAAATGAAACTGCATTCACAGAGATTAATAGACCTAAATTGGCAATACAGTTGAGCTAGAATTGGAGCTTCCTGCAAATATTTCTTTTAAAATACTAGTATTAGACTATAGTCATTACAAAACAAATATTTTAAAAACAGAAATTTTAAATTAAAAACACAAATGCCAAGAAAAGAAAAATATTTTGATTTAAAACCAAAACTCAAACATCAGGAAAGCTGGACAGGCTCCACTGAACAAAAGTAACTTCTCAGAGAACAACTCCACGGCAAATTCTTCGCATGACAACACTATTTTTGGCTCATTGTATCACTGAGTTGAAAAAAAGCACTCTGTGTTTGTTTTGTTTAGTATGTAAATTTGCTGTATGTGTCAATGGGGGAGGGGGGGAATTAGTGTATAATAACCTGAATTATCAGATTCCTGGGATGCTGGTACTATATTTAATCGAGAGAGAAGACAGCACTTGTCTTCCATCTCGTATGTCATACAGAAGATCAGCCAGCTACCAAGGATGTGGAGAAGGATACTGCTGGTACGTAGAAGTCTCCAAATTGTTACTTAAAATGTAATGGTGCTGATGAATTTGTGGCAGTAATGCTTATCTGATCTTTGATTTGGAATGGAAAGCTGACAGCAGTGGGATGAGGAGCGGGCAGAAATAAAAGAAGGGTTTACTCTGAGATGTTAGAGATCTCCTGGTCTTCTGAAGCTATCAGGAAAGGTGAGGGAAGGCGGTGCAGAGACTGTTTTTTAAAATAATGGAAAGAGTCTTCATTTCTTGATGGCATTTGTTTGAGACTTGTGATGCTGAAGGCCAGAATTTATTTTAACACTATTCTGACTACACAACAAAACAAAAACCAGAAAGGAATCTTAAGGGGTAAAATTTTAAAAAGCTTTTACAATGCCGCATCTTGTTGTTTAATGCTTTCTAATAATTGATTTTCTTGGAAAAATGAATTTTTATGAACACATAAAACCAGACTATAATCCAATCTGTTGGCCATTTGTGATTTCAGGGCTTAGCAACCCCTGCACAGTGTATGCACTACACCAGGCTCTGTCAACAGTGGTTTCCACCTTTGTGGAATACTTACAAGAAACTCAAGCCACATGGTATCCAAGCCATGTGTTGTCAAGGTACTTTAAACTTATATTTGGTTTCTGGAATGTCAGAATCTCCATTAGACCCAGCAGGATGATTTACATGCACATAGCTAAGCATGACCCTACGCAAGCTGCTAAAATTAACACATTCGAGCTAAACTAACACTTGAAAGAAAACCATCAGAGAATTAGGGATTATTGTACTTACCATGAACATTTAGGTTAAAATACTTCTTGGCACTTCCAGCTATGTTTTCCACAAGGCAGACGTACCTGCCAGTATCTGTTATTCGGGAATTCAAAATCTAAGAAGCAAAACAGGTGGTTGCTGAGTTAACACATAACTTACTGTCAAAGAATCAAGTGGAGAGAAATAAGCTCAGTTCCCTAACTTTTAGTAGTTTCTTACAATTTCCTTCATTGATAGGAAGGGGCAGTTCTTCAGAGTATACTGTTTTTTTAAAAAAAGCAGTACATTTTGCAGTAATTAAACTCTGATGGAGAACTGGAACCAAACAGGTTATTTTAAAGCAAATGATTTCACTGATGTGGTTCACAGCACGGCCCCACCAACAGCTGGGTCAGCACAACTGAGGGAACTACCTAGGAGGGAGAAGCAGCAGCTGAGGGACTGGAATAACGGATAAAAATTCCTAACGTTTGCAGTGCCTTTTTTTGTAAACAAAACAAACAAAAAACCCACCACCACAAAAAACCCAAAAAACCAAATCAGAATCGCATACTCAACAAATCTAAACAGTTTTGTCTTTATGGGCAGCTTGTGTTTGTAATGCTAAAAATCAGTTTTTCATTATGACCTACCTGTAACCTCCTTCCATTGGACAGAAACGTGTACCTATCGTTTTCTGCTAGGAGGTGTCCATCCTTTTCCCAGGTAATACTTGGAGAAGGGCTGCCACTGGCAACACAGTCCATCGCTGCAACCTTATTCACAAGCACAGTCACCTCCTCAGGCAGGTCGCCATCAGCTGCACTGATGGTTGGTGGTACTACAGAAGAGCAGAAAGCAAGAAGAATACTGTGCCTTTGTACCTCTCAGTGTTTTCTGTTGCTTTTTCGTTGTTTAAGATTCAAGACCGATTTTTTAGATTGGGTTTTTAAAAGAGTAGTGGAATCTTCAGTGAATACAGTGGAAGACAGTAAAATACCACAAGTAATCCATCTAGAACAAATAAGGACTACAAGAAAACTAGGCTTATTCACAGCAGCCATAAGAAGGAGGTGAGGACTCACTTTCCCGATAATCCATTGTGTTCTTTGCTGTCAGAACAAAAGAGAATTTCCAAAGCAGGAGCCCATCCTAACAATAAATCAGCATTTTCAGTGGTAAATACAGAAATAAAGAAATAAGCATTTCTCAAGGCAAAACCATTGAGTACATCAAGAGGCATTACAAGCAGAACACAAGAGCTTTGTGCCATGTTTGAAAACAGATCATACAAACGGGACTCTGCAGGCATTCATTGATCTAAATCATCGGTTCCCTTAAGCCTTTAGAGTTTTGCAGGTATTTTAGAAAGCGATGACCAGAACAGGGAGAGAGAAAAGTCTAGTAAGTCAGAATTTTGAACTACAAGCTGGATAGGGAACAAGAGGTACGTACCAACATATAACCTGGATTTCTACATAAAGTTTTCTTTCTGGTGAAGCATGATAGGGCTAATGCAGTTGAACACACTGAACTAACATTAACGCTATTTTCCCTCAATTCTGTATACTTCTACAGAACTCCAGCACCTTATATAAACACATTAATTTCATAATTTACACATACGCAGAATTTCTCAACTTTGAAAACATTAAGTAAAACTGGACTGTAATGTTTAATTAGTTTCCACAGAGCTCTATTTTTTTTTGTCATTAAAAAGAAAAGCAGGAAAGCTCACAGAGCACGCGGACATCATAATGAATGGAATCCTCCCCAGCTTCGTTCACCGCCACACACATGTATCTCCCAGCATCTTCAGCCTGTGCCCGTGGAATCTGCAACACTCGGCCTCCTGGAAGGAAAATGCATTCAAAATTTAAATGAAGCATCCAGCAGTTTCAAAAATTTCCAAACCACATTTCACTAGAGACCTGAGCAAGCAAATTTGTGAATGGTCAACATTTGTTCTGAATTACAAGTAACTAAAGACTTTTATTTCCTAGCTACTTTTTCTGCTGGCAGATACTTAGAATTCAGCAACGTTCATTCTGAAATGTTAGAAAAGAGTAATTAATTCCACAGCAGGGAGTAATGTTCTTCAGCAATACACAGCCAAACATGATTCTTCAATTAAAACCAGAAATTTTTCTCAGCAAGGTGACAGAGAACTAATAGGCAAAAGGAAATATAAGGACAGAATATTCTGATAAAGCTATTCCAATCTGAAAAAAACATACTTCTGAAGCTTATAGATACTTCTCAACTCTATTCCTGATTTAAAGCATAGCCACATAAATAGCTTCAGAAAGAGAGGACATATTAGGAATACATTAGTGGAGTAGTTGTCATGGAATTCCCAAGAGATAAGTAGACAAAAAGACACGATCCCCACCACTGCCCTTCTTTACATGTGCCAGCCCAAACCCCACTCTGTACAGACAGGCTCTCTTTTTGTAGTCTCAGCACTATAAGCAGCTCCTTCCCTTTCCCATATGAGGTTAAGTAGGAGCTCATGGCCATTTTTCTTCTGGAAACCTCATCTCCGTGCCTCCCTCCCTGGTTAAGAGACTTTTCTACTCCACTGGTGATTTTGGCAAAGTAAAACTTAGTAAAGAAACAAACCAGGAGCACATCAGCGAGAAGGTATCATTGCTGTATTTTATTTTTCAACACATCATATGGAAGTTAAGTAGACACATTTACACCATTTTAAAGACTACTTTTTAAAAGAAAGAAGAAAACAGTTTAAGTCAAAGGACTGAAGAGAAACATTTCCATTCAAGAAAGTCTGAACAGAACATTACAGCATTTTCCCCTTTTAAAGGGAAAAAAAGTTTGTTATTACTACAGAATACTAATGGCACTAATGCCATTTCTTAAGGTCAGAGAGCGCCATTTTACTACTCACCTGGCAGTACCAGTACTTTATCAGTAGAGCTCAGACGATAGCCATCTTTATACCACGTAAGAACCGGAGGTGGAACAGCATTGGTCTCACAGTACAGTGAAAGGGGGTTGTTGACAATCACATCTTTACTTTCTCCACCTCTTCCTGCACCTACTGTGTTACCACCTTCCCACTCCTTAGGAAGCTTTTGGAAACTAGGAGGAACTACAGTTGAGGAGGGGAGAAATATTAGAATTTCACAAGCAGAAACAGCTAGCTCTAAAGTCAAGAAATGAAGAGATACTGTGATTGTTAAATAGCAGCAATGAAAAATCAAGCGTATTAAATTAACCCCTTCCCCCAGTTTAGATTAGCAGAATGAACAACCGAGCAATCTAATGAATATTTTCTGAAGACTAACAAACAGGAGAAGATGACCTGATAACAAAACACAGAGGGTATTAATCAACAATAGCATCTGAATAGGAAGTTATTTGGTTTTACTCAAGTTTGAATTTTCTCTAAATTTTCAGAAATTACTAATGATTGTTTCCTTCTAGTTACACACAGAGCGTGGGCCGACAAGATGCTTATGTCTGGGACCTCTAAGCACTACTCAATACAGATAAATAAAATAGAGTTTAAGTTAAATTAAGACTTTTTCATGTAATTTAGAGGAAGACCAGAGTTGTTACGTCATTCCACTAACTTCAGAAACACAAAAAAATACAAAAGAAAGAATAACTGAATACTGCATTTCTTAAAGATGAACAAAATACACATGAAATAAAAATCACACAGAACACAGAAACACTGGATTAGACCACTCAGGTGCAAAGAATACAAAATTATG
Organism: Buceros rhinoceros silvestris; assembly: GCF_000710305.1. Taxonomy (NCBI): domain Eukaryota; kingdom Metazoa; phylum Chordata; class Aves; order Bucerotiformes; family Bucerotidae; genus Buceros; species Buceros rhinoceros. The sequence goes on from NW_010401619.1 coordinate 28,700, forward strand.
AAGAAATATTCCAAAGAGAGGCTTTAATTATCTGAGTTATCTAATTAATTATCTGAACACTGTTTACCTTGTATATTTACATCATATTCCACCTCGTCTTCGCCGGCAATGTTGGATGCCAGACAAGTGTAACGACCAGTGTCTGATACTTGAGCCTCCTTAATCTGCAGAGAGCGGCCACTGGCTTGGATCATGACATGATCATCTAGTTTAAGTGGCTGCAATGTAATTTTATATGGAAATTAATACTTGGCAAAACATACACTAGAAAAAGCCATATTTGTGGAAGTAATACGACATCATCTTTTCAAAACAGAATACTGGAAGTAAGTGCATCTTTTGGTTTTGGTACTTCCTCTGCTTTGGTATCACCACCAAAAAACATCCTTCATATTTTGTTAATGCTTGCAGCAAGGCCTTCTTTCACCTGCACAAAGAGAAGAGCCGCTCCAAATTACTGAGGGTCACCGTTTAGGAACTAGTCCTGAGCTGGGTGCTCTTGGGATGGCAGCCTCAGCCACAGGCGAACAGCCCAGCTCTCCTCTCATTTGCTCCTCCTTTCCCTCAGACCAAAAGCTTTTCCTCCCTGAGTAAACCTGATAAAGCTCCAAGTTCCTGGAGACAGTTTTATTTTCATGATTGTCAAATTGTGGTAGCTGGTCTTCTAAGAGGTTTTACATCACTCCTAAGCCCAGCTGCAAGTTGCTGATGAAAGGAGGAATGCCATTCCCATCACACAAAGGCTCTCGTGACATCTGATTAAATCAGGCTGAACTCACTGGCTAAGCCAATGAGCTGATAGAAAACTTACACATGTAAGGTCTCAATTTTCTGAGGTGAATAACTCCATCTAACTCATTGTACAGCCACACAACCACTAGGATCTGCTGTCCAGCAAAGTCATGGTGTGAACATAAAACAGATGCAGCAGCAACAGAGATGTAGGACTAGATGTTACTGTTCCTAGAATTTACCGAATCACAGAATCATTTAAGTTGGAAGACACATTTAATATCCTTGAGTCCAACTGTTCCCCCAGCCCTGCCAGGTCACCACTGAACCATGTGCCTCAGCACCACACACATCAACACATCTGTGAAATGCCTCCAGGGATGGGGACTCCACCACTGCCCTGGGCAGCCTGGGACATGCCTGGACAACCCCAACAGGGAAGAAACTGTTCCTCAGGGCCAACCCCAGCCTCCCCTGGAACAACTTGAGACCGTTTCCTTTTGGTTTACCGCTTATTCCTTGGGAGAAAAGAATGACCCCACCTCACTCCCACCTCCTTTCAGAGAGTTGTTGAGAGCAAGAAGGTCTCCCCTGAGCCTCCTTTTCTCCGGGCTCAACCCTCCCCTCCCATTTCCCTCAGCTGCTCCTCAGCGCACATGTGCTCTAGACCCTGTATCATCTTTGTTACCCTTCTCTGGACACATTCCAGCCCCTCAACGTCCTTCCTTGAGTGAGAGGCCCAAAACTCAACCCAGTATTCGAGGTGTGGCCTCACCAGTGCCCATGTACAGAGGGACAATCATTGCCCTAGTCCTGCTGGCCATGCATAACAGAACTGACTGTACTAATACAAGCTGTATCTCTCAATAACGGAAACAGAACACATTAGGGAGTCAGCACTGAACTCCTGGCCTGCAGGGGACAATTAGTTTAATCCATGGATGTGAGTGAAAGCCATTGTCCAGGGTCAACCTGTGAATGAGCTGCTGGATGGTTTAATGCTCTGACTGTGGCAGCAAGCTGCTTACAGCCACTGTCTTTCCTTAGGGACCTCTGAACTCCACCCAACATAGTATTTCATTGGCAATACAATCAGTACACCCAGGAGATCCCAGATTTACAGCGTATGCTCAGAACAGTTGGAGGGTGTATGCACAGTCTCTGCTATGACTCCAGGCAAACTTTCTGCATGCTCAGTAAATCCACGAAGAGCTGCAGCAGTCTGATCAGCCTAAGTTCCCTACCAAGCACAGCTAAGGCAGGAGATGCTCTATTCTCCTTTCTTACAGAAGAGTTGCACTGTTTCATTTTTATTTATAGCCAGCCACCCAGAGACTGCACATCAGGACGATTCTGTAGCAGTGTCCTTCCAAAGTGACTCTCTTCCAGAGCGATGCTGTTGTGAAGACTACACGGGGCACCTCGTTCCCCCTCGTAGAGGATCCAGATGGTTTTGTGGCTTTGTGAGCTCTGCCAGAACCAAGTGGAAGGCTCTGCAACTTTTAAGGGCAACCCTTAGAGGACTCAAGCACAGGGGCGTTTTGTAACAGGATCTTTGGGGACTTCACACAACAGCAAAGGGACGTGAGGTCATAGCAAGGGATGCTATGGCTAGGCAGGGCCCTTCCCTTTCAAAGCATAGGCTTGTGGTAGGCCCTGGAAACTCCAGCACTGATGTCCTGGCAGCACGGCCAGGCACCCAAAAAAGCAAGGGTGTCAATTTGTGGAGGTCTGGCACACAGCAAATGTCCCAAGATGTGTGTGTGGGTGATCCTGCCAGCAGGACA